>NC_086453.1:205668076-205910576 GCF_028390025.1 Pseudophryne corroboree | reverse complement strand
GTGGTATAATGTGAATGCGATTGTGATACTGTGTGGCGTAATTTTAATTGGGGATACTATTATGTGGCCATGCCCCTTCCATGTGAGACCACGCCCCTTTGACGAGCCCTGTCCCTTTTTTACATATGGGAGGGAGGGCGCAAATTTATTGTTTGCAGGGAGGCGCCGGACACCCTAGCACCGGCCCTGCACCTTATGTCATCATATGTGCATGATTCGCAGTAACAAGAACTATTTTAATATCTATACATAGTCTATTGTTTACATCTTTACTGACTGTATTATACCGCTCTGTCAACGACACACTGTTGCAGATTGGTGGACGTAGCTTTTTATCAAATTACATGGGCACTGTCGCTACAGTCTTGAACAGTAGACTGTTGTAAGAGGCGGTCATATGTTACAATATTTTCATACCTCTCACTGTAATACATCTCAGGAATAGTTACATTGTTACACATCCATTTACAATCAGTTTAGGATTAGCAACATCGGGGAATATCCCTCACGGTACTCCTTTCCCCCTTTTTTCACTTAACCTTTGGAGTAACAGAGGAACTCTCACCTCGGACAGGCACTCTATAACCTTAGTTGCAGTTTATTTCCTAGAGATCAATTAATGACAAAATAGTATCAAGTTACCGAATACATCCAGTCTCCGCAATTGAGCACAATGGTAGCTTATTAGCGCCTAGCAATTTTAATAATATATCACTTAGCATAATCTATTTTCTAAATTTTTCACTTTTTTATTTTTAGGAAATAATAATTTCTTTTTTCTTTTTTTTGTCCTTGATTTGAGGGATAGAGACATTATTTTGAATGTTTCAATCCCACGGGCAATAATGTTATAATTTAGTACTCTCAGGCTATCAGATGGCTTATTATGCCTGATAATAGACATTTATCTTAAATAATATGAATAAAAGTTAAGTTTTAATACTTACAATCATTTCAAAAGAGTGCGCCACACACTAAGCCTTTCTTTTAGTGATAAGCCCACTAGTGGCTTACACTAATTATTCCTAGAACAATACTTTAACCCAGCTTAGTGGCGCACCTCCAACCTAATTACAATTAAATTAGGGCTTTGCGTAGCCCCTTCTATTGTCTTCCTCATTGGTTGGTTTTGTATCAATATCGATTGTAGAAAATTGCTTAATACTTGTGCATTGTCCTCTAGACTTATGTCTTTTTTCTAAAAAATTGTACTGTGTTACCTGATACTGCAAGTTATATCATGTCTGCTTCTGAGGGTAACGGTTCTGGGGCTGAACACACTGCCGGTGTTGCTGAAGCCGCAGATACCTATGAGGAGAATATAGCAGCTTTGGGCTCTGGTTCCGGAGGCTCCTTGCCCCCCAGTGGGACGGTGGCAACGGGGGCAAATAATGACCCGCCGTGGGATGCTTTTTCCACGCTTCTGCATACGTTACTTCATAAACTAACACCCCCTATGGGACCCCCAATGCCGGTGCAACCGTTTGTGGTCCCTGCAGCTAACCCGCCGTGGGCGGACGATTTATCTGCTCAAATAAAGAAGTTGAACCAGTCCCTGACTACTAAAAAGTCTGACCATCGCTCGCCTACGTCCATGGGGTCCTCTAAGCGAGCACTTGTCTCCTCACAATCCACTGCTGTCACTGACACCTCGTCGGATGAAGACGGTACTTACACTGACACCACAGGTTCTTACTCAGATACGGCTGATGGGGAGGGTGGTTCACATGTGGATGTTCCTGACCTTTTGGAGGCTATTAAGTTAATTTTACAGATTACGGATGATCCCGAGCCATCCGTTCCTCCTAAGAAACCAGATAGGTTCAAGCGTCAGAAGGTGATTAAACAAGTTTTACCTCACTCTGACCACCTAATTGATATACGTCAGGAACCCTGGAAAACCCGGGTATGAAGTTTGTGCCTCAAAAGAAGATGCTGGCTTGCTATCCCCTCGTGCCGGAGCTGTCTAAGAATTGGGAAACGCCTCCTCCAGCGGACTTACATGTGGCTAGGATGGTGGTTTCCTCAGCTCTACCGGTCACCACCGTCACGTCTCTAAAAGAGCCTACCGATAAACGTGTGGAGGGTTGTCTGAAAGCGATTTACACCCTCACGGGTGCTGCAAAGGCCCACTATTGCAGCTACTTGGGCTGCAGAGGCCATTGAAGCATGGGCCTTGGGGTTAGATGCTGAAATCTCCCCTGACCATGCTAGACAATGCTTGTCTTATATTGTCACAGCTTCTCGTTATATTAAAGAGGTGGCTTCTGATGCCGGTATCCTGGCAGCCAAGGCCTCTACTACGTCAGCCCTGGCTCGCCGGATATTGTGGCTGAGACCCTGGTCTGTGGATCTGGACTCTAGAAAAACCCTGGAGGTACTCCCTTTTAAGGGAGATATTCTGTTTGGGGAGGATTTAAATAAGATTGTGGCTGACTTGGCTACTGCCAAAACTGCCTGTCTGCCAAGTACTGCTCCTTCTGTGTCGAAGGCTAAAGGTACTTCCGTTTGCCCCTTTCGTCCTTCAGGTAAAGCAAAAGGTCAGGCGTACAACAAGCAGGCCCGCACTTCCAAACCTGGTAAGCCTAAGCCCAAAAGAGCCTGGGCGGCCCATCAGCCAACTTCCAAGACAGATAAGCCTGCCACATGACGGGGCGGGCCTCCCTCTGGGGGATCCCAGGGTGGGGGGCCGGCTTTTAGGGTATACCCAGGAATGGTTGAAGTGGGTACGGGAAGTCGTCTCTTGAGGTTACGCCATAGCCTTCAAAAACCGACCCCCTCATCGATTTTGCCAGACAGATTTTGGACAAGACAAAGGCAAACACTCTACATTCGGTGGTACAGACCCTCCTGGATACAGGAGTCGTAGTACAGGTGCCTCTTGCGCCGAGGGGCCGGGGGTACTATTCTCCGCTGTTTCTAGTCCCAAAACTGAATGGGTCCTCCCGGCCCATTCTCAACCTCAAGGCATTGAACAGGTTTGTGAAGGTTTCCAAGTTCCGGATGGAAACCCTTCGCTCTATAGTTCTGGCCTTGGAACCTGGGGACTTCATGGTCTCCCTGGATATACAGGATGCTTACCTGCATATTCCTATAGCAGTGTCTCATCAGCAATACCTGAGATTTGCTATTGGCAACTGCCATTACCAGTTTCGGGCATTACCTTTTGGTTTAACAACGGCTCTGCGAGTCTTTACAAAAGTCATGGCAATGATGACGGTGGTACTCCGCCGTCAAGGGGTCAGGATACTGCCGTATTTGGATGACTTCTTAATCCTGGCAAATTCCCCAGAACTTCTCCTGCGTCATCTAGATGTGACGGTCCGGTTTCTGCAAGCCCACGGGTGGCTCATCAACTGTAAGAAGTCATCCATGATCCCTGCTCAGAGCATGGTGCATCTGGGAGCACTATTGGACACTCACAACCAGCGGTTGTTCCTGTCTCAGGAGAAAGTCCTAAAACTTCAGGACAGGATTCGTTGCTTCCTATCTCGTCCGCAAGTGTCGATACATTCGGCAATGCAGGTGCTGGGCCTCTTGGTGTCAGCATTCGACATGGTGGAGTACGCTCAATTTCACTCTTGCCCTCTCCAGAGGCTGATTCTAGCCAAATGGGACGGCCTGCCTCACCGGATCTTGTCTCAAATGATCTCATTGACTCCGGAGGTCCGTCTGTCGCTGCTCTGGTGGCTCCGGGACCAACAACTGTGCAGGGGCCGTCCGTTCTGGATATCCGACTGGGTCCTGTTGATGACAGATGCCAGTCTAAGAGGTTGGGGCGTGTTGCTGGAGCAACACTCCCTTCAGGGGCGGTGGACCAAGGAGGAGTCCCTCCTCTCGATCAATATTCTGGAGTTGCGGGCGGTCTTCAATGCCTTGAACCTAGCCCAGCATTTAATTCAGAACCGTCCTGTTCAAGTACAGTCGGACAACGCCACCACAGTGGCTTACATAAATCATCAAGTCGGCACTCGAAGCCGCCTAGCAATGAAGGAAGTCTCACGGATTCTACAGTGGGCAGAACGCCATCTACCGGCCATATCGGCAATATTCATTCCGGGAGTCCTGAATTGGGAAGCGGACTTTCTCAGCCGTCAGTACGTGCATGCCGGCGAGTAGGGCCTCCATCCAGAAGTGTTTCAACTCCTAGTGGAAAGGTGGGGCCTTCCAGACGTAGATCTGATGGCGTCTCAACACAATCACAAGGTTCCGGTCTTCGGAGCAAGGACAAGGGATCCTGAAGCAGCATTCGTGGATGCGCTGGCGGTACCGTAGAGGTTTCGGCTGCCGTACGTGTTCCCTCCGGTGTCACTCCTGCCCAGGGTAATTCGGAAGTTCAAGCAAGAAAAAGGAATTCTGCTTCTCATAGCTCCAGCGTGGCCCAGAAGGCACTGGTTCTCAGACCTGCAAGGCCTATCGTCAGAGCATCCAATTCTACTTCCACAACGCCCAGACCTCCTCGTTCAGGGCCCCTGTGTCTACCAGGACCTAGCCCGGCTGTCTTTGACAGCGTGGATCTTGAACCTTTCGTCTTAAGGGCTAAAGGGTTTTCTGAGGCGGTCATTCAAATCATGTTGCGGGCCCGGAAACCGTCTTCGGCTCGGATTTACTATAGGGTCTGGCATTCTTACTTTGTTTGGTGCACATCTAACGATTATGACGCTTCCAAGTTTAGTATAGCCAAGTTGTTGGCTTTTCTTCAGCAGGGCCTGGACTTAGGCCTCCGTCTGGCCTCCCTCAATGTTCTAATATCTGCCTTGTCAGTGTGCTTTCAGAGAAAGATTGTGACCTTACCTGATGTGCATACCTTTACTCAGGGCGTGTTGCGTATCCAACCTCCCTATTTCCCGCCTGTGGTTCCTTGGGACTTGTCGGTGGCTTTGGAGGCGTTACAAGAGTCTCCGTTTGAACCTCTTGGTTCAGCTGACCTTAAGTGGCTTTCCCTTAAGGTGGTGTTTCTGCTGGCTATTGCTTCAGCTAGAAGAGTGTCGGATTTGGGTGCCTTGTCCTGTAGTTCCCCATATCTGATATTTCACCGTGACCGGGCAGTTCTTAGGACTCGTCCCGGCTATCTACCTAAGGTGGTTTCTTCGTTCCACCTTAATCAGGAGATTGTAGTTCCGGCACTTGTTTCTCGTGATCTGTCTCCCAAAGAGCGGTCTTTGGATGTAATACGGGCTCTCCGTATCTATGTGAAGAGAACTGCTCCGATTAGGAAATCTGATTCTCTTTTTGTTGTGTTTGGGTTTTACAAACGGGGCTGGCCTGCTCACAAGCAAACTCTGGCCAGATGGATTAGAATGGTGATTGCACATGCTTATGTGAAGGCTGGTCTCTCTGCTCCTGATCACATTAAGGCCCATTCTACTCGGTCTGTTGGACCTTCTTGGGTGGCCCAACGTGGTGCGACCCTTGAACAATTGTGCAAGGCGGCTACGTGGTCCTCTGTGAACATGTTCATAAGGTTCTATGCCTTCGATACTGCCGCTAACCAGGATGCTTCCTTTGGACGCCAGGTTCTTGTGGCCGCAACAGTGCATCCCCTCCCATAAGGAACTGCTTTAGGACATCCCCATTGTCCATTCCTTGTGGAGCCCAGTGTACCCCGCAGCAGAAAACGAGTTGACACGTCTCCTGTCGTGAGAATGCGGTGTTGTGGCTACTAACCGTTGTCGTCTCTTTTCCTGCTACTGCATTGGACTGGTTAACTAAAAACTGAGATCCTGTGCAGGGAGGCGGGGTGATATAGGAGGCGGCGCTATGCATTCTGGGAACAGTCAAAGCTTTGAACCTGTTGGTGCCTCGGATCAAGATCCTACTCTACACCCCATTGTCCATTCCTTGTGGAGCCCAGTGTACCTCGTAGAAAGATTTTAACAAAGGTAAGTTCTTACCATAAAACTCGTTTTAGTTTGCTCGTAATTTGAATTCAGGACTGAGGCATAGGTAGGCCTCACATCCTGATAGCACCCCAGCATTTAAATTTGCCTAGGATAGAAGTATGGAATTAAATGGAGACAAGAAGTAACCACAAAATGAGACTCCTCAGTGCAGTTTTCAGGTGTTATTTTTAATCAGTTGTAGCATTTTCGTGATCAAGCAATTATTGCATACAATTTTGCAACAATGTATCCCTGGTTGCAAAATCCCCCTAAATCAGTTTGGCAATGCAAGACCTTTGCAAATGCAAACCGAAATGCCATTGGAAAAAGCAATTTAGTAGTCAGTAGTCTATTTTTGGAGGACTGAATAGGAAAGGTGCAGCAGTCCAATAGGTACTGCAATACCGGGTCAATGCGTGGAGTGGACAGGAAAAGGAAAAAGGAAAAGTATCCTGACATCATCATGGATCTACCTACGCCACCAATCTAGATTTGGGGGCGGCCAAGAAATTCTAACAAGCAGGCACACATTCCCTCCATCACTCACTCACTCACTCACTCACTCACTCACTCACTCACTCACTCACTCCTACATCGTCAGTTTCTCTCTTCTCCTACTGGCTGGATGATGCACAATCATTTGTATGTGCTCCACCTCGACATTCACACCCATGAGCCAACTGCCATGCCCATCCTGGCTCCGTGCTTTTCAAGTTTGTACAATGCTGTGCAATCCATCAATCAAGCAAGCAAGCAAGCAAGCAGTGTGACGTTCGTCTTCAATGGAAGGTTCTCTAGTTGCGCCAAACCATCCCATGACATCCAGATTAATTATTTCAAAAGGCCAATGAAAGCTGATTTTCATTTCTCTTGCAGGGTCCACAGGGTATCCACAGGATACATTGGGATATGGTAGAGCGATAGTGGATCTGCACCAAACGGTCAAAGCTTTTTGGCCTCCCAGCATACAGCGGGCCCATCCATTTATCCCCACCTCCTGGCTCAGGCAAATCAGTTTTTTGTTTGGTGCGGCAGGAGCCGTATCATGGTCTAAGGGCCGCTGGTTTTAGCAGCCATAAGCTTTCTTTATTTTATTTTTATAGTATTACTATTTTTTTCTGAGTGATCTTTCTAAACAGTGTCTTATACGTACCTTAGAAAGGGTACAGTGCTGTTTCGGCGGGCGTCTGTGACGGTTAAAACTAGCAGATCCAGCAGATGTTACCAGACTGTAGCCGGAGCACGGGGAGAAGGTAAGGCATCGGTTCCGCTTAGAGGGAGAACACGGACACAGTTGCAGTGTTTGGGAGGAGACTACCAAACAACTGCTGACGGTGGCTGCCACCGAGGGTGCACCAGCGCTAGGCCCTAGGGATCATAGGCTCCAGGGGTAGTATGAGGCCGTGATCTCTAGGTTTGATGTCAGCAGTGGGGCGTTAGATGCTCCTCTGGTCGCCCCCCCCCCCCCGGTTCATGAGCAGTTTCCTCTAAGTCTCCCGCCATGAACTGTTTTCCTGCTTCTGTGCGAGATGCTGTGTACTAAGGGACCCAGTCGCAGCATAGGCGGCTGTGTGACTGGTGCATCAGTGTTCACTTGGGCGTCTGTGTTTACTATAGGTTCACGGAGTGGCGGTGTACACTAATAGCATCTGGATCCACTCAGCGTTCACAGACGTATTGATCGATCCTGGAAGCGGGGTAAGTCTCCCTGTATCCCACTCTACTGAGTATGGGTAATACACAGTGGCATAACTACTGCACCCGCAGCCACTGCGGTGGCTTGGAGGCGCAGGGCTGCAGGGGCACCGCCGCCACTGATTGCTGCTGTGAGTTTTGGGAAGGAGCCGAAGGACACAGTGCGCCTCTCCTGTGTATCCCTCCTGGGTCTCCGGCGGTGGCGTGTCTGTTAAATGAAGTGCCGGTTTGTGAGCCAATCAGAGCTCGCGGACCAGCAGCTGGGGGCAATATGCGTTTCTGACACTATCTGGCACTGCGGGGGAATATATCTGCACTGGGGGCATATGTGGCACTGGGAGCACAGCCCTAGCAACAAGCATTTACCCCCTGGTAACAAGCACAACACCCAGCTCACGAAATCCCTGTCAAAAAGCATTACCCCCTATCAACGAGTATGACACCCAGTGCATGAAACCCCTGGCAAAGAATATTACCCCCTGGCAACAAGCTTGAAACCCACCACATGATACCTCTGGCAACAAGCGCATGAAACCCCTGGCAATGAGCATGACACCCTGAGCATGAAAACTCCTGGCACCGTACATGGTACCAAGAGCATGAAACCCCTGGCAACGAGCAGGTAATTAAAAGTAATTAGAAGCCTTACTGTAGAGCTTAATGTGTAATTGGCATTGCGGTGTGTGGCATAATGTATCACAGGCAATACGGTGTGTGGTATACTATATCACGGGCATTGTGGTATGTGGTATAATATCTCAGGGGCATTGCAGTGTGTGACATAATGTATAACGTCCATTGCAGTGTGGTCACCGCCCCCTTTGCTAGCAGCAATTATGGGGGGGGGGGGGAGGGGGCGCCACTGAATGTTTTGGCTTGGGGGAGAAAAATATCTAGTTACGCCACTGGTAATACAACACTAAGGGGGTCATTCCGAGTTGATCGCTAGCTGAAATTGTTCGCTGTGCAGCGATGATGCAAAAAAAGGGCACTTCTGCGCATGCGTATGCGGGGCAATGCGCACGCGCGGCGTACTTTCACAACGGCCGATGTAGTTTCACACAAGGTCTAGCGAAGCTTTTCAGTCGCACTGCTGGCCGCAGAGTGATTGATATGAAGTGGGCGTTTCTGGCTGTCAACTGACCATTTTCAGGGAGTGTTTGAAAAAACGCAGGCATGCCAGGAAAAGCGCAGACGTGGCTGGGCGAACGCAGGGCGTGTTTGTGACGTCAAAACAGGAACTGAACAGTCTGAAGTGATCGCAAGCGCTGAGTAGGTCTGAAGCTTTTTTTGTAGCCGCTCTGCGATCCTTTTGTTCTTCTGCTAAGCTAAGATACACTCCCAGAGGGCGGCAGCTTAGCGTTAGCACGGCTGCTAAAAACTGCTAGCGAGCGAACAACTCGGAATTACCACCTAAGTCTCTCGAGTCGAGATTTGTAAAAAGCGCCTTCTAGTGCAAAAACAATTATAAAGTGACTTAGTGTCAAAAAGTGTTTTTAGTGAATAAAGTGACTTTGGCAAAAAAGTGCTGAGATGAATTGGAAGGAAACTTAGCTTTTTTCCTTTAGATCTTCAGAAATATGACCATTAAAATTCCAAGGTATACATAAAAGAGAAAATAAAAGCAAGCATCGTGTGTTCTGTCTTAAAACCGCATATCTGTAAAAACGCTGTATATTAAAAAACTGTGTGTAGCTGAGATAGCGGCCCTCAAGAAATATTCATTTTCTTTCCCTACCATGTAATTTTCACAGTTTTTAATGATAAAAAAGACATATACAAACAGCAAATGGTAGATAGCACACGTACAATCAGTGCCAGATTAAGGTTCACATGGGCCTATTCTGTGCTGCCGCAGGGGATGTGACTAGTGATGTGGAGGGCATGCCCAGTGGTGTGGGGGTGTGGCCTGCATCATGGGTAGTATCAAGAGCCTTCCTTCAATTGCCCCGCCCCCTACACACTTTACTTAAAAATGTGTAATCACGGTCATCCATCCTGCAGCTTGGCATATAAAGTGTGCCCACAACTAGGGTGCACATGTGCGTCTAAGTACAAGCACCCATAGGAATGCATGAGCAGCTCAGCGTGGCCTGTGTGCCCGTGTGGTCGAGCTGCAGTATGGATAAGCGTGGCTACATCTGTATCCACAGTATAATGTGAAAGTCTACAAACAGAAGGAAACCATACTTGTTATCCTGGCAAAAAAGGAAAAAATGGTACTTAGTGATCATATGAATTTGAAGCCTATCTCCTAAAGAGCATATGGGTCACTAAGCGATATCATGAATGTGACATTGCTATATACACTACTGTATATAAAAAAGGAGCCCTACCTTTTTACTAGCTACCACAAAGAAAATACTAGCTAGACCCGATAGTGAGAATTTTTTTTAAAAAGTCACTATGTACAAAAACTACATGTCCACCACCAAGTCATGTGATATCTTGGTGGTGTCATGTAGTGAAATGTGGTGTCTTGGTGGTGTCATGGGGTGTCATGTGGTGTCTTGGTGAGGTCATGTGGTGTAATGTGGTGTCTTGGTGGTGACATGGGGTATCATGTGGTGTCTTGGTGGGGTCATGTGGTGTAATGTGGTGTCTTGGTGGTGACATGGGTATCATGTGGTGTCTTGGTGAGGTCATGTGGTGTAATGTGGTGTCTTGGTGGTGACATGGGGTATCTTTTAGTGTCTTGGTGGGGTCATGTGGTGTAATGTGGTGTCTTGGTGGTGACATGGGGTTTCATGGTGTCTTAGAGGTGACATGGGGTATCATGTGGTGTCTTGGTGGTGACATGGGGTATTGTAGTGTCTTAGAGATGACATGGGGTATCATGTGGTGTATTGGCGGTGACATCAGATTTACTTGGAGGTGGCACCGGTTAACCAATTTCCCCTACACAGCATTCAGCAACATATCCCTGTCAAATAACCCATTACCCATACTATACTCACACAGCGGCACCCATACTACTCTCACACAGAGGCACCCATACTAAGTTCACACAGCACCACCCATACTACTCTCACACAGCGGCACCCATACTTCGCTCACACAGCGGCACCCATACTATGCTCACACTGCGGCACTCATACTACTCTCACAGAGCACCCATACTACTCTCACACAGCACCACCCATACTACTCTCACACAGCAGCACCCATACTACGCTCACACAGCAGCACCCATACTACGCTCACACAGCACCCATACTACTCTCACACAGCATCACCCATACTACGTCACACAGCACCCATACTACTCTCACACAGCACCCATACTACTCTCACACAGCAGCACCCATACTACATCAAACAGCACCCATACTACTCTCACACAGCGGCACCCATACTACTCTCACACAGCACCCATACTACGCTCACACGGTGGCACCCATACTACGCTTACACAGCACCACCCCTACTACTCTCACACAGCACCCATACTACGCTCACACAGCGGCACCCATACTACTCTCACACAGCACAATCCATACTATTCTCAAACAACACCCATACTACTCTCACACAGCACCACCCATACTACGTCACACAGCACCCATACTACTATCACACAGCACCACCCATACTACGTCACACAGCACCCATACTACTCTCACACAGCACCCATACTACTCTCAAACAGCAGCACCCATACTACGTCAAACAGCACCCATACTACTCTCACACAGCGGCACCCATACTACTCTCACACAGCAACCATACTACGCTCACACAGTGGCACCCATACTACGCTCACACAGCACCACCCATACTACTCTCACATAGCACCACCCATACTACACTCAACCAGCGGCACCCATACTACTCTCACACAGCACCATCCATACTATTCTCAAACAGCACCAATACTACTCTCACACAGCACCACCCATACTACGTCACACAGCACCCATACTACTATCACACAGCAGCACCCATACGACATCAAACAGCACCCATACTACTCTCACACAGCGGCACCCATACTACTCTCACACAGCACCCATACTACGTTCACACAGCGGCACCCATACTACGCTCACACAGCACCACCCATACTACTCTCACACAGCGGCATCCATACTACACTCAACCAGCGGCACCCATACTACTCTCACACAGCATCATCCATACTATTCTCAAATAGCACCCATACTACTCTCACACAGCACCACCCATACTACGTCACACAGCACCCATACTACTCTCACACAGCACCACCCATACTACGTCACAGCAGCACCCATACTACTCTCACACAGCAGCACCCATACTACGTCAAACAGCACCCATACTACTCTCACACAGCGGCACCCATACTACGCTCACACAGTACCACCCATACTACTCTCACACAGCGACACCCATACTACATCACACAGCACCACCCATACTACATCACACAGTACCCATACTACTCTCACACAGCAGCACCCATACTACATCAAACAGCACCCATACTACTCTCACACTGCGGCACCCATACTACTCTCACACAGCACCCATACTACGCTCACACAGCGGCACCCATACTACGCTCACCCAGTACCACCCATACTACGCTCACACAGCATGACCCATACTACTCTCACACAGCGGCACCCATACTACACTCACACAGTGGCACCCATACTACTCTCACACAGCGCCACCCATATTACTCTCACACAGCACCCATACTACACTCACACAGCACCACTCATACTACTCTCACACAGCGCACCCATACTACTCTAACACAGCGGCACCCATACTACTCTCACACAGCACTCATACTACGCTCACACAGCGGCACCCATACTACGCTCACACAGCACCACCCATACTACTCTCACACAGCACCACCCATACTACACTCACACAGCGGCACCCATACTACTCTCACACAGCACCATCCATACTATTCTCAAACAGCACCCATATTACTCTCACACAGCACCACCCATACTTCGTCACACAGCACCCATACTACTCTTACACAGCACCCATACTACACTCACACAGCAGCACCCATACTACATCAAACAGCACCAATACTACTCTCACACAGCACCACCCATACTACTCTCACACAGCGGCACCCATACTTCGCTCACACAGCGGCACCCATACTACTCTCACACAGCACCACCCATATTACTCTCAAACAGCAGCACCCATACTACGCTCACACAGCAGCACCCATACTACGCTCACACAGCACCCATACTTCTCTCACACAGTACCACCCATACTACGTCACACAGCACCCATACTACTCTCACACAGCAGCACCCATACTACGTCAAACAGCAACCATACTACTTTCACACAGCGGCACCCATACTACTCTCACACAGCACCCATACTACGCATACACAGCGGCACCCATACTACTCTCACACAGCACCACCCATACTATTCTCACACAGCACCACCCATACTACACTCACACAGCGGCACCCATACTATCACACAGCACCATCCATACTATTCTCAAAAAGCACCCATACTACTCTCACACAGCACCCATACTACGTCACACAACACCCATACTACTCTCACACAGCAGAACCCATACTACATCAAACAGCACCCATACTACTCTCACACAGCGGCACCCATACTACTCTCACACAGCACCCATACTATGCTCACACAGCGGCACTCATACTACGCTCACACAGCACCACCCATACTACTCTCACACAGCGACACCCATACTACACTCACACAGCACCACCCATACTACTCTCACACAGCAGCACCCATACTACATCAAACAGCACCCATACTACTCTCACACTGCGGCACCCATACTACTCTCACACAGCACCCATACTACGCTCACACAGCGGCACCCATACTACGCTCACCCAGTACCACCCATACTACGCTCACACAGCATGACCCATACTACTCTCACACAGCGGCACCCATACTACACTCACACAGTGGCACCCATACTACTCTCACACAGCGCCACCCATATTACTCTCACACAGCACCCATACTACACTCACACAGCACCACTCATACTACTCTCACACAGCGCACCCATACTACTCTAACACAGCGGCACCCATACTACTCTCACACAGCACTCATACTACGCTCACACAGCGGCACCCATACTACGCTCACACAGCACCACCCATACTACTCTCACACAGCACCACCCATACTACACTCACACAGCGGCACCCATACTACTCTCACACAGCACCATCCATACTATTCTCAAACAGCACCCATATTACTCTCACACAGCACCACCCATACTACGTCACACAGCACCCATACTACTCTTACACAGCACCCATACTACACTCACACAGCAGCACCCATACTACATCAAACAGCACCAATACTACTCTCACACAGCACCACCCATACTACTCTCACACAGCGGCACTCATACTACTCTCACACAGCACCCATACTACTCTCACACAGCACCACCCATATTACTCTCAAACAGCAGCACCCATACTACGCTCACACAGCAGCACCCATACTACGCTCACACAGCACCCATACTTCTCTCACACAGTACCACCCATACTACGTCACACAGCACCCATACTACTCTCACACAGCAGCACCCATACTACGTCAAACAGCAACCATACTACTTTCACACAGCGGCACCCATACTACTCTCACACAGTACCCATACTACGCTCACACAGCGGCACCCATACTACTCTCACACAGCACCACCCATACTATTCTCACACAGCACCACCCATACTACACTCACACAGCGGCACCCATACTATCACACAGCACCATCCATACTATTCTCAAAAAGCACCCATACTACTCTCACACAGCACCCATACTACGTCACACAACACCCATACTACTCTCACACAGCAGAACCCATACTACATCAAACAGCACCCATACTACTCTCACACAGCGGCACCCATACTACTCTCACACAGCACCCATACTATGCTCACACAGCGGCACTCATACTACGCTCACACAGCACCACCCATACTACTCTCACACAGCGACACCCATACTACATCACACAGCACCCATACTACTCTCACACAGCAGCACCCATACTACATCAAACAGCACCCATACAACTCTCACACTGCGGCACCCATACTACTCTCACACAGCACCCATACTACGCTCACACAGCGGCACCCATACTACGCTCACCCAGCACCACCCATACTACGCTCACACAGCATGACCCATACTACTCTCACACAGCGGCACCCATACTACACTCACACAGTGGCACCCATACTACTCTCACACAGCGCCACCCATACTACTCTCACATAGCACCCATACTACACTCACACAGCACCACCCATATTACGTCACACAGCACCCATACTACTCTCACACAGCACCCATACTACTCTAACACAGCAGCACCCATACTACATCAAACAGCACCCATACTACTCTCACACAGCGGCATTCATACTACGCTCACACAGCACCCATACTACGCTCACACAGTGGCACGCATACTACGCTCACACAGCACCACCCATACTACTCTCACATAGCACCACCCATACTACACTCAACCAGCGGCACCCATACTACTCTCATACAGCACCATCCATACTATTCTCAAACAGCACCCATACTACTCTCACACAGCACCACCCATACTACGTCACACAGCACCCATACTACTATCACACAGCAGCTCCCATACTACATCAAACAGCACCCATACTACTCTCACACAGCGGCACCCATACTACTCTCACACAGCACCCATACTACGCCCACACAGCGGCACCCATACTACGCTCACACAGCACCACCCATACTTCTCTCACACAGCGGCACCCATACTACACTCACACAGTGGCACCCATACTACACTCACACAGCACCACCCATACTACTCTCACACAGCACCCATACTACACTCATACAGCACTACCCATACTACTCTCACAGAGTGCACCCATACTACTCTCACACAGCTGCACCCATACTACTCTCACAAGGCACCCTTACTACGCTCACACAGCGGCACCCATACTACGCTCACACAGCACCACCCATACTACACTCACACAACGGCACCCATACTACTCTCACACAGCACCATCCATACTATTCTCAAACAGCACCCATATTACTCTCACACAGCACCACCCATACTACATCACACAGCACCCATACTACTCTCACACAGCACCCATACTACTCTCACACAGCAGCACCCATTCTACATCAAACAGCACCCATACTACTCTCACACAGCACCACCCATACTACTCTCACACAGCGGCACCGATACTTCGCTCACACAGCGGCACCTATACTATGCTCACACAGCGGCACTCATATTACTCTCACACAGCACCCATACTATCACACAGCACCACCCATACTACTCTCAAACAGCAGCACCCATACTACACTCACACAGCAGCACCCATACTTCGCTCACACAGCACCCATACTACTCTCACACAGCACCACCCATACTACGTCACACAGCACCCATACTACTCTCACACAGCAGCACCCATACTACGTCAAACAGCACCCATACTACTCTCACACAGCGGCACCCATACTACTCTCACAGAGCACCCATACTACTCTCACACAGCGGCACCCATACTACTCTCACACAGCACCACCCATACTACACTCACACAGCGGCACCCATACTACTCTCACCCAGCACCATCCATACTATTCTCAAACAGCACCCATACTACTCTCACACAGCACCACCCATACTACGTCACACAGCACCCATACTACTCTCACACAGCAGCACCCATACTACGTCAAACAGCACCCATACTACTCTCACACAGCGGCACCCATACTACTCTCACAGAGCACCCATACTACTCTCACACAGCGGCACCCATACTACTCTCACACAGCACCACCCATACTACTCTCACACAGCACCACCCATACTACACTCACACAGCGGCACCCATACTACTCTCACCCAGCACCATCCATACTATTCTCAAACAGCACCCATACTACTCTCACACAGCACCACCCATACTACGTCACACAGCACCCATACTACTCTCACACAGCAGCACCCATACTACATCAAACAGCACCCATACTACTCTCACACAGCGGCACCCATACTACTCTCACACAGCACCCATACTACGCTCACACAGTGGCACCCATACTACGCTCACACAGCACCCATAATACACTCACACAGCACCACCCATACTACTCTCACACAGCGCACCCATACTACTCTCACACAGCGGCACCCATACTATTCTCACACAGCACCCATACTATGCTCACAGAGCGGCACCCATACTACGCTCACAGAGCGGCACCCATACTACGCTCACACAGCACCACCCATACTACTCTCACACAGCACCACCCATACTACTCTCACACAGCACCATCCATACTATTCTCAAACAGCACCCATATTACTCTCAGACAGCACCACCCATACTATGTCACACAGCACCCATAATACTCTCAAACAGCAACCATACTACTCTCACACAGCAGCACCCATACTACATCAAACAGCACCCATACTACTCTCACACAGCGGCACCCATACTATCACACAGCACCCATACTACGCTCACACAGCGGCACCCATACTACACTCACACAGCACCACCCATACTACGCTCACACAGCACCACCCATACTACTCTCACACAGCACCCATACTACGCTCACACAGCGGCACCCATACTACGCTCACACAGCACCACCCATAGTACACTTACACAGCGCACCCATACTACTCTACACAGCGGCACCCATACTTCTCTCACACAGCACCCATATTACTGTCACACAGCGGCACCCATACTACTGTCACACAGCACCCATAATACTGTCACACAGCACCCATAATACTGTCACACAGCACCCATACTACACTCACACAGCGGCACCCATACTACGCTCACACAGCGGCACCCATACTACTCTCACACAGCGGCACCCATACTACACTCACACAGCGGCACCCATACTACTCTCACACAGCGGCACCCATACTACTCTCACACAGCACCCATACTACTCTCACACAGCACCCATACTACGCTCACACAGTGGCTCCATACTACACTCACACAGTACCCATACTACGCTCACAGAGCACCCATACTACACTCACACAGCACCCATACTACGCACACACAGGGGCACCCATACTACTCTCACACAGCACCCATACTACGCCCACACAGCACCCATACTACTCTCACACAGCACCCATACTATGCTCACACAGCAGCACCCATACTACGCTCACACAGCGGCACCCATACTACACTCACACAGCACCTATACTATGCTCATAAAGCATCCATACTACTTTCACAAAGCACCCATACTACTCTCACACAGCACTCATACTACTCTCACACAGCATCCATAATATGCTCACAGAGCACCATTACTACACTCACACAGCGGCACTCATACTACGCTCACACAGCACCCATACTACGCTCACAGAGCACCCATACTACGCTCACACAGCGGCACCCATACTACTCTCACACAGCACCCATACTACTCTCACACAGCACCCATACTATGCTCACACAGCGGCACCCATAGTACGCTCACACAGCGGCACCCATACTACACTCACACAGCACCCATACTATGCTCATACTGCATCCATACTACTCTCACACAGCACCTACTACTCTCACACAGCACCCATACTACGCTCACAGAGCATCCATACTACACTCACATAGCGACACTCATATTACGCTCACACAGCACCCATACTACGCTCACAGAGCACCCATACTGCACTCACACAGCACCCATACTACTCTCACACAGCACCCATACTATCACACATCACCCATACTACGCTCACACAGCGGCACCCATACTACGCTCACACAGTGGCACCTATACTACACTCACACAGCACCCATACTATGCTCATACAACATCCATACTACTCTCACACAGCACCCATACTACTCTCACACAGCACCCATACTCAGCTCATACAGCAGCACCCATACTACACTCACACAGCGGCACCCATACTACACTCACAGAGCACCCATACTATGCTCATACAGCATCCATACTACTCTCACACAGCACCCATACTACTCTCACACAGCACCCATACTACACTCACACAGCAGCACCCATACTACACTCACACAGCGGCACTCATACTACGCTCACACAGCACCCATACTACTCTCACACAGCACCCATACTACTCTCACACATCTCACACACAGTGCCGGTGCAACCCACTCAGCAAGGGTATGCAAAGCAGGGAGGCGCGAGGCTGGAAAGGCGCTCTCCCCGCTCTGCATCCCTGCTGTTGCTGCCGGCAGCTGCTGCGTCTAACTGTATGAAATGCAGCAGCGGCGCCAGCAGCGTGGAGCGCGGCTCTCCGCTGGGAAGTATCTGGGTAGCAGGGCTTCCACACACAGCCATGCTCGCTCTGTGTGATCCGGACCTACTAAATAATGATACCTGGCCGAGCACTCTTGGAGCAGTCACCTTACCCTCCGCTAGTGTACAGCCCCGCCAATGACCCTGCAGGTCTGATGGTAGTGACAAGAGAGGAGGGCATATGAGAGACGGAAGGCTGGAGAGGTGACAAGAGGGGAGGACATGAGAGGAAGGGAGAGCAGGAGAAGGGTCAGGAGGAGATGGCATGAGAGGGAGGAACGGCTGGATAAGTGACAGGAGGGGAGGGCAGTAGAGGTTACAGGGGGACAGGAGGGGAGAGCAAAATAGGTGACAGGAGGGGAAGCTCAGTGGAGGTTACAGGGGGGGGGGGGCAGGAGAGCAGTGGTTGTGACAGGAGGGGAGGGCAGGAGAGGTGACAGGAGGTGAGAGCAGATGAAGTGACAGGAGGGAGAGGCAGGATAAGTGATATGGGGGCAGGAGACGTTACAGGAGGAGGGACAAAATAAATTACAGGAGGGGGAGCAGGAATAGCTACATAAGGAGGGGCAGGAGAGGTGACTGGAAGAAAGAGCAGGATAAGTGACAAGAGGGAGAGGCAGCATCTGTCCTGTCACAGAAGGGGAGAGGTGAAGGGTTGGAGTGGTGACAGGTGGGGAGGGCTGGAAAGGTTTCAGGAATAGGGGAAGAGATGACAGGAGGGGAGAGCAGGAGCCAGGTGTACTGTATAATGGTAGAAAGAAGTATTCCAGTAATATTCTGGTAAATGGCAACCCGGGCCAGCGTAACCCGCTCAGCTTGGATGGAGAGGCACTCTCCCTGTTCTGCTAGCTTGCTGTTGTTGCTGGCTGCTGCTGCGCCTGTCAAAACTGTATGACAGGCAGTGGCACCGGCAGTGCGAAGTGCGGCTCCCTGTGTCAGGTCCCTCCGGCTCCCCCCTCCTTCTCTCCTCCCCGCTGCACCCATCAAGATGTATGACAGGGAGTGGTGCCTGCAGCTTGAAGCTGCAGATCTGCAGTCTCCAATCCACCCAATGATCTCCCGTGTAAGTACCACACTCCTCCATCTCTCCCCTCCTTTGGGCAATATGTGTATAAGTGGCACTACTACTGTTGGTATTATGTTTATAAGCAGCACTACTACTGTTGGCATTGTGTATAAGCGGCACTACTACTGTTGGCATTATGTTTATAAGCAGCACTACTACTGTTGGCATTGCGTATATGGGACACTACTACTGTGGGCACTGTGTACAAGGGGCACTACTGTGGGCATTGTGTATAAGGGGAACTACTGTGGGCATTGTGTATAAGGGGCACTACTTTGGGCATTGTGTATAAGGGGCACTAATGTGTAGCGTATCATGAATAAGGGACACTACTGTGTGTTGTAATGTGAATTAGGGACACTACTGTGTTGTGTAATATGAATCTCGCACTACGTGCGGTGAAATGTGAATAAGATTGTGCTACTGTGTGGCATAATTTGAAATGCAGGTACTATTGTGTGGCCACGCCCCTTCATTGTGAGAACAAACACGTTTTTGCAATGCCTTTGGTGCATGCTGTAAGGTATGAGGGAAGGCGCAAATTTATAGTTTGCAGGGGGGCGCCGAATACCCTAGCACCGGCCCTGCTCACACAGCAGCACCCATACTACGTCAAACAGCACCCATACTACTCTCACACAGCGGCACCCATACTACTCTCACACAGCACCCATACTACGCTCACACAGCGGCACCCATACTACGCTCACACAGCACCACCCATACTACTCTCACACAGCACCACCCATACTACACTTACACAGCGGCACCCATACTACGCTCACACAGCGGCACCCATACTACACTCACACAGCACCCATACTATGCTCATACAGCATCCATACTACTCTCACAAAGCACCCATACTACTCTCACACAGCACCCATACTATTCTCACACAGCATCCATAATATGCTCACAGAGCACCCATACTACACTCACACAGTGGCACTCATACTACGCTCACACAGCACCCATACTACGCTCACAGAGCACTCATACTACGCTCACACAGCGGCACCCATACTACTCTCACACAGCACCCATACTACTCTCACACAGCACCCATACTACGCTCACACAGTGGCACCCATAGTACGCTCACACAGCGGCACCCATACTACACTCACACAGCACCCATACTATGCTCATACAGCATCCATACTACTCTCACACAGCACCAATACTACTCTCACATAGCACCCATACTACGCTCACAGAGCATCCATACTACACTCACACAGCGGCACTCATACTACGCTCACACAGCACCCATACTACGCTCACAGAGCACCCATACTACACTCACAAAGCACCCATACTACTCTCACACAGCACCCATACCACTCTCACACAGCACCCATACTACGCTCACACAGCGGCACCCATACTACGCTCACACAGTGGCACCCATACTACACTCACACAGTACCCATACTATGCTCATACAGCATCCATACTACTCTCACACAGCACCCATACTACTCTCACACAGCACCCATACTCAGCTCACACAGCGGCACCCATACTACACTCACACAGTGGCACCCATACTACACTCACAAAGCACCCATACTATACTCATACAGCATCCATTCTACTCTCACACAGCACCCATACTACTCTCACACAGCACCCATACTACACTCGCACAGCAGCACCCATACTACACTCACACAGCGGCACTCATACTACGCTCACACAGCACCCATACTACGCTCACAGAGTACCCATACTACACTCACACAGCACCCATACTACTCTCACACAGCACCCATACTACTCTCACACTGCACCCATACTACGCTCACACAGCGGCACCCATACTACGCTCACACAGCGGCACCCATACTACACTCACACAGCACCCATACTTTGCTCATACAGCATCCATACTACTCTCACACAGCACCCATACTACGCTCACACAGTGGCACCCAGACTACGCTCACACAGCGGCACCCATACTACACTCACACAGAACCCATACTACGCTCACACCGCACCCATACTACTCTCACACAGCGCCACCCATACTACTCTCACACAGCACCCATACTACTCTCACACAGCACCACCCATGATACTATGCTGACAGAGCAGCAGCCATAGTACACTCACACAGCGGAACCAGCACCCATACTATGCTCATATAGCATCCATACTACATCACACAGCCCACATTAACACCCCCCCCCCCACCTAGCACTCAGTAACCCAACAATGTTTACATGCCAATGCCCATTCACCCTCATACAGACACATACACCTCTCACACATATACACTAGAGATGAGCGGGTACGGTTCGTCGAGATCCGAACCCCCCCGAACTTCACCTATTTTACACGGGTCCGAGGCAGCCTCGGATCTTCCCGCCTTGCTCGGTTAAACCGAACGCGCCCGAACGTCATCATCCCGCTGTCGGATTCTCGCGAGATTCGTATTCTATATAAAGAGCTGCGTGTCGCCGCCATTTTCACTCGTGCATTGGAGATTGAACGGATAGGACGTGGCTGCGTTCTCTCCCTGAAAAGCTCCGTATCTGTGCTCAGTGTGCTGCAAATATCTGTGCTCAGTGTGCTACAAATATCTATGTTCTCTGCTATAAAATGCTCCATATCTGTGCTCAGTGTGCTGCAAATATCTGTGCTCAGTGTGCTGCATTGTGGGGACCACCAGTATATAATTATAGTAGTACAGTACAGTAGGCCATTGCTGTATCTTGCAGCTCTGTGTCAAGTATACTATCCATATCTGTGCTGCATTATTGTGAGCAGTATATAGTAGGACAGTGCAGCATTTTGGTGACCAGCAGTATACATATAGTACAGTACAGCAGGCCATTGCTGTATCTTGCAGCTCTGTGTCACTTCTAGTATCCTGATCAGTGCTCAATATCTGCTGCATTGTTGTGACCAGTATGTATACTGTACTGTGCGACATGTGTTATACCCCTGGTGATTTTATACATCCTGTATTCTGTACTGAGCGATGTGTGAGATACACTTGGGGATTATACACCCTGTATACTGTACTGTCCAACGTTTGTGATACACCTGGTGATTATACACCCTGTATACTGTACTGAGCGATGTGTGAGATATACCTGGGGATTATACACCCTATATACTGTACTGTGTGATGTGTGAGATACACCTGGGGATTATACACCCTATATACTGTACTGTGTGATGTGTGAGATACACCTGGGGATTATACACCCTATATACTGTCCTGTGCGGTGTGAGTGATACACCTGGTAATTAATTATACACCCTGTATACTATACTGTGCGACGTGTGTTATACACCTGGTGATTATACATCCTGTAATCTGTACTGAGCGATGTGTGAGATACACCTGGGGATTATACACCCTATAGTATTATTATTATCCTTTATTTATATGGTGCCACAAGGGTTCCGCAGCGCCCAATTACAGAGTACATAAATAATCAAACAGGAAAACAGCAACTTACAGTTGATGACAGTATAGGACAAGTACAGGGTAAATAAACATAGTTACATCATCAGATGACACTGGAATAAGTATCAGGTGGCAGAAGACTGCTGGATGTGGTACAGTTGAAGATTATTAAAGTAAGACAAAGGATAAGCACATGAGGGAAGAGGGCCTTGCTCGTGAGAGCTTACAATCTAAAGCGGAGGGGTAGACAGACAGGGGTGACACAGATGGGGTACATAGAGAACGTGGAACAGAGGGTTAGGATGAGAATTGGCTGGGTTTGGTGAAGAAGTGGACCCCCAGAAGGCACAAGTCAATACTTAACATTGCAACATTTTACTGGGCTATGCAGGAAAAAAATTTAAAATAGGGGAAAATAAAAATAAATAAAAAGAATCGATAACTTCTACCGCTTTCAAAAAGGTCAATGGAAGCTGAAATAATGGACAACTACCTCATGGAAGCCAGATACAGTATACCAAACAGTACTTAGCAGAGTTAGGAATGAGTGCTTATGAAATACAGTAACATTTTGTCATAATATTTCAGAAACTGCATGGCTGGTCTCTTGCACTCTTTTGCTCTAATACACCACCTGCTTTAGAATTTATATTCAAAAACATTATGTCTCCATAATCCCAAAAACATCAGTCTTCTTGGAAAGTGGTTTGTTCCTTTGAACAAACGTTCTCAAACAACCATTTCTCAATTTCTTTTTCCTCTGGTAAGGGATTGTGGATTCGCAGGAATATCTGAGCATTTCTGTAATCAGAAAGCAGCGACTTTCTACAAATGTTTACATTAGATTACGTTTGGCAAAAAAAAAAAAAAAAGTACAGAATCCCATTTAGGATGTCTTCACCAAATCGTAGACATAAATATGGAAATTGTCATCAAACTTAATGAAGTACACAGATGGTTTAGCTTCATCTTGATGAATAACCATGCCAGTCCTTTTTGAGCCATCTTCTTTGGCATATTCCACTTGCTTGCCCACCAGGCTGTCCACAACCTCCCCTGGTTCTCTTTCAGCTGGAGGGGAATCATTTGAGTATGGCATGATCCGAAGATCTCCTTCTTTATAGTCATCTAAAAGTTGATACATATATAAGACTGGGTCCTTTTCATAGGTTATATAAAACCATGTGTTCATAATAGGTGCTCGTGCTAATACCATCCCTCGCCACTCATCCTTGGAACCATCCTCTGTTTCAAACATATGCTCCACTGCTTTACCAATCATTGTGTCAGCCAAATGGGCATCGCTGATTCGGGATGAGGCAACTCTGTCTGGTAGAACTTCAAGAGCAGACACCCTTTCATCCTTGTGAAGCTCAAGTCCATAGACACAATCAAATCCATCATACTTTATAAGATAGAGGGAGGGATTCACTGGTACTTGATCCAGAACAGTTCCTTTGCACTGGGTTATTGGCCCACTGCCCTCTTTCCACCCATGCTGTATTCTACAGCCTACAATATTTCGCCTTGGCTGGGAGATTGGTTTACTTGGTCCCAAATTGTTTTGATGTTTCTTATGAGATGTTCTTTTCTGCATCATATTTGCAGAAACTGCGTATTAAAGGGCAGCAGGGCTGCCGAACTAGGGTGAAAAGTGTAGTCACTCCAAGTTTGTTGTAGTCCTTCCAGTCTACATGAAAAAGAACCCCTTCCTTTCCACCTTTCAGAAAAACTCCGACCCTAAATTGCTCTGATCAGAAGTCACTTATCTGGGGCAGATAGGATGTGTTTCCCTCCACTCCCCCTGCAGGTGATGGCTGCGGCACAGTGCTCCCCTGCGGCCAGTTGCGCCAATCCTGTCAGACTCCGTCACCACCATTGTGCGCTGCTATGGAAGAGCAGCTCCCGCCTCACTCCCCCTGAACTTCCAAGCCCTCCGCTCAGACACTCCAGTGCTCGATCCCTTCCCTCACCCCCTCCCTCTACACACACTGCCAGATTTGGAGCTGGCTGCTACTATACGGCCGCCTGTCACTCTGCTGCCAGGACCAGGCCTCGTCTTCCTGCCAAATACTGATCCCTCCAGAGCTGCATACTGTATGTACTGTGCAATGTGTGTTATACACCTGGTGATTATACATTCTGTAATCTGTACTGAGCAATGTGTGAGATACAGCTAGTAATATCTGTGCTCAGTGTGCTGCATTGTGGGGACCACCAGTATATAATTATAGTAGTACAGTACAGTAGGCCATTGCTGTATCTTGCAGCTCTGTGTCACTGCAAGTATCCATTCCATATCTGTGCTGCATTGTTGTGAGCAGTATATAGTAGGACAGCGCAGCATTTTGGTGACCAGCAGTATACATATAGTACAGTACAGCAGGCCATTGCTGTATCTTGCAGCTCCGTGTTAGACTCAGTTCTAGCATCCTTATCAGTGCTCAATATCTGCTGCATTGTTGTGACCAGTATATAGTAGTACAATGCAGCATTGTGGTGACTACCAGTATATAGTAGTACAGTACAGTAGGCCATTGCTGTATCTTGCAGCTCTGTGTCACTTCTAGTATCCTGATCAGTGCTTAATATCTGTGCTTAGTGTCAGTGCTGCATTGTGGTGACCAGTATACTACAGTACAATAGTCCAGTGCTGTTTTCGCTGCTCAGTGTCAGTTCTCGTAGTATCATCAGTGATCAGTATAATCAGTTCTCAGTATATTGGAAAGGGGAGAGATAGCGCTCACTGGGGGACAGTTAGGGTTAGCGCTGCTGGACCTGGAGGTGTCCTACCTCCTTTTGCAGATAATTGAAAGGAAATGATCAGCACGCTCTGGGGGTGTGGATTTCTGGGGGGGGGGGGGGAATGGATGAAGAAGGGGGGGTGTCTTTGTTCTTATATGGGGATTGCCAATGATATTTATATTCCCTGTGTGTGCAATGACAAACGTGAGACAGAATAGGTTGTGTATATTTATTGATTGTTTGCTTTATGTAAGTCCCTTTTCAGTTGTGTCATACAGACCACCCTTTCTGAGTGTACCCTCCTAAATGGTACACTTGTGCTTAAACCCTTACAGTCAATGTGTCCAAATACCACTATCAGGTGTGTCTTGCAGAACACCCTTTATTTGTATACCCTCCTGATGGTATACCCTACTCAGAAGGAACCCGGCTGGGGTTAATGTCGGGTGTACCCTGATATGGGTCACCTTTACCATAGGTGTGGTGTGCCTATGTACTTCTGATTGGTCTCTGTTTATTTGGTCTTTGTGAGTGTGACAGTTTGCGGCGTCCCGCCTGTCAGACTCTGGCTGGTGTGCTCGGCTGGAGGTAGCGGGTGTGGGGCTGTGTAGGTCTCACTTACCGCCGGGGGCAAGCTGGAACACCTACCGTCGGTGTCTGCAGTCCCGTCCCGCGTCCTACGCTGCCTCCGTGGATCCTGTCTGTAGCTCCGGTCCCCGTCTCGGTCACAGGCGCCGCTGTTTCTCTCCTGCTTGCGGGTCCCGTCTGCTACTTCCTGGTGCCAGCGTCACGTGCAAAGTCACGTGAGCGGACGATGTATGCCTGGAAACGTGTGTTCCCCCTCTCCAGCCAGGGAAGGGGATCTGTGATGTGATTACGGGGTGAAGGTCTGTGTTTGGGTATATATCAGGTCTCCAACGCGTTTCATCAAAAGTGCCTTTTTCTAGGATTACATCCCTGATACTCTGGAGTGCTTTTAAGCTGATATCTGATTAGTGATTGGTTATCAATGGTTAACACCCTCTATTGCAATTGGATGCTTCTTGTCCATCAGTTGTCAATAAAGTTCATTCAAAGTCTGTTCCATTCATCTGAATAATTTGGGATGTGTATTTGAATGTATGAAACATGATAGATAGATATATTGGAGGATTATATATCTAAAAACAAATAAATTAATAATGAAATGTGAAAGGTTTGCACAGATATTGTTCGTGGTTGTAATAGATTACATACCACGGTCAATAAAAGACATAGAATCAGAAACAAAGTCAGACATCACAGATACATCATGCATGGAAGAAATGGACTCCACATTTTCCATCCACGAGGTAGAGGACCCAAAACACAAACTCACCACAAGGCAATCTGTGGAGAAAGGATACACTTTACCAGTATCAGGCAAACATATGGAAGAACAAAGGGAAAACACACAACAGACCACCATAGGAACAGAAAGCATACCAAGTCAGAATACAGCCGTAACCACAGGAAATGGGAAACACTGGGATATAGATTTTTTAGTTCTAGAGGCAGGGATTGCGGCCTGCCGATCACCAAAGACACATACACAAATAAACAAAAGAAAACTTACAGAACCAGACGAGGATGCAGGGGAGGCCAAAAAAACAAAACCAACCCCACCGCAAGTAGAGTAGGACAGTCAGAAGGGATATTCAATTTAAGCAGTTTCCAATTGGGGGAGCAACATAAAACATTACTCAATAAGGAACTTAAGTTCGCACCCACCAAAAAGATGAACAAATTTGAGACATACCTGGATATACAGGCCTTCACTAGGAAAATAACCCTCAAAAAATATTTTGCACAAACAAGTCTACAGCACAAACCAGAAGATAAAATCACAGACCATAAACACACCAGCTACAAACCACAATCTACTTTCTATCCCCAACATGTAAAGGGACACATCGTGAATACATTTGAACAACTAGTACTCAACGACCTGGACAAAATTGAAGATACACGAAACAAACAGGCAAATTTGACTAAGGGAGAAATACAGGCATTAGGGGAACTCAAGAGCCTCAAGACTCTTGTTATCAAACCGGCAGACAAGGGGGGTGGAATAGTGCTGCTTGACAAAACTGACTACATGCAAGAATCCAGACGTTTACTGGGAGACACACAGACTTATACCAAATTACCAGGGGACCCAACACAAGAATATAAACAGGAACTACAGACGCTTCTAAACGAAGGTTTATCCTTAGGTATTATTAACAAGAAAGAATTTGACTTCCTCACTCCCACCAATCCAGTCATACCAGTATTCTACTACCTCCCCAAAATCCACAAAGACATACAACATCCGCCAGGTAGACCGATCATTTCAGGTATCAACTCACTCACCTCAAACCTATCCAGATACATAGACTTCTTTTTACAACAACATGTGACCAAACAGAAATCATATCTCAGAGACACCACACACACACTCCAACTACTGCAAGACATAATATGGACAGAAGATATGTTATTGGTGACCAGTGACGTAACATCCCTATATGTGTTATAGAACACACACAAGGCACTGAAAGCACAAGGCATTTTCTTTTAAAGGACGATACACTTCAACAAATACAGACAGAGTTCATTTTAAAGGCCATCGTATTCATCCTAGAACACAACTACACCTGGGGCAATATTTACTAATATTCGTGTTTGAGTCGGTTTGTGTAGTGTTTAAACTCGTTTTGTATCGGGTGCATTTTCATGCAACTTTTTGAATCCATATACGCAAAGTTATGAAGCATGTCGACTTTATGGTTTTCGTGTTTTCCGATGTCGATGCCAGTCGTTTTTTTTTTGGCACATTTACGGCCGTCATTGTCGTTTGCGTTCGTGATTTTGTTTTTTTTTCTAAGTTAAACTCGGCAGGGTTTTTTTTTTTCTTCCCGCGGCCGCATTTTCACTTTCAGTTTCGTTTTTCATCCCCGTTCGTGATTGGTTGTGTTTCAGATGGTAGGAGTGTCTGTGCGCAACCATATAAATACGCCCCAAACCGTCCACACCTCGTGGGTTTAGTTAGTGGTGAGTAGGAGGGAGGTTGTGCTGTGGAGGTAGGTGAATTTGTGGTTTGGTGAGGAGTGTTGGTACCGATTTCTGAGTATGGTATTGTGTTTGAAAGTCGTCTTGTCATTCTTGTAGTCTTGTATTTTGTGGTTTTGTCTCATTTTTAGTCCAAGTTATTTTTCTTTATAGTCCCTTGTCAGTGTTTGTGTGTGGGTGTGTGTGTGTGTGTGTGTGTGTGTGTGAGTTGTGTAGTGGTAGTGGAGGAGTGTGTTGTTGTTGTTTTTTTTTCTGTGTTAACTGTTTAGACACACAATTATGTGTGACTCAGAGGTGGGTGAGGTGGAGGGTGTGAGTGTGGGGGAGGAGGTCGGTCAGGTGGAGGAGGTGAGTGTTAGTGAGGTTAGTGAGGTGGAGGAGGTGGGTGAGGTTGCTGCAGCAGCCTCAAGTGATAGTGACAGTCAGAGTGCTCCGCAGCCACGCACCACTACTAAGACTGGGCGGAATGTAAAGTTTAGTTTTGCTGAAAATGTGGCATTGGTGCGTGAGCTGATGAAGTATCAGAGGCAGCTATTTGGCCCTGAGTCCGCCAAGATGCCAACACGGAGGAAGACGGTGTTGTGGGCGAAAGTTGTTGCTGCTGTCAATAGTGAGGGGGTGGTCACGCGGACGGAGGACACGTGCCGCAAACGGTACTATGACATAAAGCGACAAGTCAAGTCCAAAATGGCCAAGGAGGCGAAGTCGGCTCGAAAAACCGGTGGTGGGCAGCCCTATATTGCAAGATATCTGGAGTATGAGGAGCCCATGCGGAGTGTCATACCTTCTGAAGTAGTCTCTGCAACCCATGTCCGGGATTCCGATAGGCCCAGGAAGAATGGTGAGCATGTGTATTTGCATTTACATTCTATGACCTTATTTTTTTTTTTAAATGTGTGTCATGTGACATTGCATATTACTCCCATCTTCAAGTGTGTGTCAGCAAATACATTGTTTTGGTTAATGTTTTATACAAAAGCCAATGTAACATCTTACTTTATTGTATGTCATGTGTTTTTATGAAAGATATTTTGCATGTGTAGTTTGGACTTAGTGTGTCTCTGAATTGTCCTGCAATAATGTTTTCCTTTTGGGACTTTTTTTTTTATAATTGTGACTATGTTTTATATTTATGTGATCCATGTGCAATGTTTCAAAAACAGTGGTTGTCATGTTAGGGGTAGAGATGAGCGGGTTCGGTTTCTCTGAAACCGAACCCGCACGAACTTCATGTTTTTTTCACGGGTCCGAGCAGACTCGGATCCTCCCGCCTTGCTCGGTTAACCCGAGCGCGCCCGAACGTCATCATGACGCTGTCGGATTCTCGCGAGACTCGGATTCTATATAAGGAGCCGCGCGTCGCCGCCATTTTCACACGTGCATTGAGATTGATAGGGAGAGGACGTGGCTGGCGTCCTCTCCATTAGAAATTAGATTAGAAGAGAGAGAGAGATTGTGCAGAGTCAGACAGAGTTTACCACAGTGACCAGTGCAGTTGTTGTTAGTTAACTTTTATTTATTTTAATATATCCGTTCTCTGCTATATCCGTTCTCTGCCTGAAAAAAAACGATACACAGCAGCAGCCAGTCACACAGTGTGACTCAGTCTGTGTGCACTCAGCTCAGCCCAGTGTGCTGCACATCAATGTATAAAAGGCAAAGCTTATAATAATTGTGGGGGAGACTGGGGAGCACTGCAGGTTGTTATAGCAGGAGCCCCCAGGAGTACATAATATTATATTAATTTAAAATTAAACAGTGCACACTTTTGCTGCAGGAGTGCCACTGCCAGTGTGACTAGTGGTGACCAGTGCCTGACCACCAGTATAGTAGTATATTGTTGTATGTATTGTATACTATCTCTTTATCAACCAGTCTATATTAGCAGCAGACACAGTACAGTGCGGTAGTTCACGGCTGTGGCTACCTCTGTGTCGGCAGTCGGAACTCGGCAGGCAGTCCGTCCATCCATAATTGTATTACAATATATACCACCTAACCGTGGTATTTTTTTTTCTTTCTTTATACCGTCGTCATAGTGTCATACTAGTTGTTACGAGTATACTACTATCTCTTTATCAACCAGTGTACAGTGCGGTAGTTCACGGCTGTGGCTACCTCTGTGTCGGCAGTCGGCAGGCAGTCCGTCCATCCATAATTGTATTATTATTATAATATATACCACCTAACCGTGGTTTTTTTTTCATTCTTTATACCGTCATAGTGTCATACTAGTTGTTACGAGTATACTACTATCTCTTTATCAACCAGTGTACAGTGCGGTAGTTCACGGCTGTGGCTACCTCTGTGTCGGCAGTCGGCAGGCAGTCCGTCCATCCATAATTGTATTATTATTATAATATATACCACCTAACCGTGGTTTTTTTTTCATTCTTTATACCGTCGTCATAGTGTCATACTAGTTGTTACGAGTATACTACTATCTCTTTATCAACCAGTGTACAGTGCGGTAGTTCACGGCTGTGGCTACCTCTGTGTCGGCAGTCGGCAGGCAGTCCGTCCATCCATAATTGTATTATTATTATAATATATACCACCTAACCGTGGTTTTTTTTTCATTCTTTATACCGTCGTCATAGTGTCATACTAGTTGTTACGAGTATACTACTATCTCTTTATCAACCAGTGTACAGTGCGGTAGTTCACGGCTGTGGCTACCTCTGTGTCGGCAGTCGGCAGGCAGTCCGTCCATCCATAATTGTATTATTATTATAATATATACCACCTAACCGTGGTTTTTTTTCCATTCTTTATACCGTCGTCATAGTGTCATACTAGTTGTTACGAGTATACTACTATCTCTTTATCAACCAGTGTACAGTGCGGTAGTTCACGGCTGTGGCTACCTCTGTGTCGGCAGTCGGCAGGCAGTCCGTCCATCCATAATTGTATTATTATTATAATATATACCACCTAACCGTGGTTTTTTTTTCATTCTTTATACCGTCGTCATAGTGTCATACTAGTTGTTACGAGTATACTACTATCTCTTTATCAACCAGTGTACAGTGCGGTAGTTCACGGCTGTGGCTACCTCTGTGTCGGCAGTCGGCAGGCAGTCCGTCCATCCATAATTGTATTATTATTATAATATATACCACCTAACCGTGGTTTTTTTTTCATTCTTTATACCGTCGTCATAGTGTCATACTAGTTGTTACGAGTATACTACTATCTCTTTATCAACCAGTGTACAGTGCGGTAGTTCACGGCTGTGGCTACCTCTGTGTCGGCAGTCGGCAGGCAGTCCGTCCATCCATAATTGTATTATTATTATAATATATACCACCTAACCGTGGTTTTTTTTTCATTCTTTATACCGTCGTCATAGTGTCATACTAGTTGTTACGAGTATACTACTATCTCTTTATCAACCAGTGTACAGTGCGGTAGTTCACGGCTGTGGCTACCTCTGTGTCGGCAGTCGGCAGGCAGTCCGTCCATCCATAATTGTATTATTATTATAATATATACCACCTAACCGTGGTTTTTTTTTCATTCTTTATACCGTCGTCATAGTGTCATACTAGTTGTTACGAGTATACTACTATCTCTTTATCAACCAGTGTACAGTGCGGTAGTTCACGGCTGTGGCTACCTCTGTGTCGGCAGTCGGCAGGCAGTCCGTCCATCCATAATTGTATTATTATTATAATATATACCACCTAACCGTGGTTTTTTTTTCATTCTTTATACCGTCGTCATAGTGTCATACTAGTTGTTACGAGTATACTACTATCTCTTTATCAACCAGTGTACAGTGCGGTAGTTCACGGCTGTGGCTACCTCTGTGTCGGCAGTCGGCAGGCAGTCCGTCCATCCATAATTGTATTATTATTATAATATATACCACCTAACCGTGGTTTTTTTTTCATTCTTTATACCGTCGTCATAGTGTCATACTAGTTGTTACGAGTATACTACTATCTCTTTATCAACCAGTGTACAGTGCGGTAGTTCACGGCTGTGGCTACCTCTGTGTCGGCAGTCGGCAGGCAGTCCGTCCATCCATAATTGTATTATTATTATAATATATACCACCTAACCGTGGTTTTTTTTTCATTCTTTATACCGTCGTCATAGTGTCATACTAGTTGTTACGAGTATACTACTATCTCTTTATCAACCAGTGTACAGTGCGGTAGTTCACGGCTGTGGCTACCTCTGTGTCGGCAGTCGGCAGGCAGTCCGTCCATCCATAATTGTATTATTATTATAATATATACCACCTAACCGTGGTTTTTTTTTCATTCTTTATACCGTCGTCATAGTGTCATACTAGTTGTTACGAGTATACTACTATCTCTTTATCAACCAGTGTACAGTGCGGTAGTTCACGGCTGTGGCTACCTCTGTGTCGGCAGTCGGCAGGCAGTCCGTCCATCCATAATTGTATTATTATTATAATATATACCACCTAACCGTGGTTTTTTTTTCATTCTTTATACCGTCGTCATAGTGTCATACTAGTTGTTACGAGTATACTACTATCTCTTTATCAACCAGTGTACAGTGCGGTAGTTCACGGCTGTGGCTACCTCTGTGTCGGCAGTCGGCAGGCAGTCCGTCCATCCATAATTGTATTATTATTATAATATATACCACCTAACCGTGGTTTTTTTTTCATTCTTTATACCGTCGTCATAGTGTCATACTAGTTGTTACGAGTATACTACTATCTCTTTATCAACCAGTGTACAGTGCGGTAGTTCACGGCTGTGGCTACCTCTGTGTCGGCAGTCGGCAGGCAGTCCGTCCATCCATAATTGTATTATTATTATAATATATACCACCTAACCGTGGTTTTTTTTTCATTCTTTATACCGTCGTCATAGTGTCATACTAGTTGTTACGAGTATACTACTATCTCTTTATCAACCAGTGTACAGTGCGGTAGTTCACGGCTGTGGCTACCTCTGTGTCGGCAGTCGGCAGGCAGTCCGTCCATCCATAATTGTATTATTATTATAATATATACCACCTAACCGTGGTTTTTTTTTCATTCTTTATACCGTCGTCATAGTGTCATACTAGTTGTTACGAGTATACTACTATCTCTTTATCAACCAGTGTACAGTGCGGTAGTTCACGGCTGTGGCTACCTCTGTGTCGGCAGTCGGCAGGCAGTCCGTCCATCCATAATTGTATTATTATTATAATATATACCACCTAACCGTGGTTTTTTTTTCATTCTTTATACCGTCGTCATAGTGTCATACTAGTTGTTACGAGTATACTACTATCTCTTTATCAACCAGTGTACAGTGCGGTAGTTCACGGCTGTGGCTACCTCTGTGTCGGCAGTCGGCAGGTATCCAATACTAGTATCCAATCCATCCATCTCCATTGTTTACCTGAGGTGCCTTTTAGTTCTGCCTATAAAATATGGAGAACAAAAAAGTTGAGGTTCCAAAATTAGGGAAAGATCAAGATCCACTTCCACCTCGTGCTGAAGCTGCTGCCACTAGTCATGGCCGAGACGATGAAATGCCAGCAACGTCGTCTGCCAAGGCCGATGCCCAATGTCATAGTACAGAGCATGTCAAATCCAAAACACCAAATATCAGAAAAAAAAGGACTCCAAAACCTAAAATAAAATTGTCGGAGGAGAAGCGTAAACTTGCCAATATGCCATTTACCACACGGAGTGGCAAGGAACGGCTGAGGCCCTGGCCTATGTTCATGGCTAGTGGTTCAGCTTCACATGAGGATGGAAGCACTCAGCCTCTCGCTAGAAAACTGAAAAGACTCAAGCTGGCAAAAGCACCGCAAAGAACTGTGCGTTCTTCGAAATCCCAAATCCACAAGGAGAGTCCAATTGTGTCGGTTGCGATGCCTGACCTTCCCAACACTGGAGGTGAAGAGCATGCGCCTTCCACCATTTGCACGCCCCCTGCAAGTGCTGGAAGGAGCACCCGCAGTCCAGTTCCTGATAGTCAGATTGAAGATGTCAGTGTTGAAGTACACCAGGATGAGGAGGATATGGGTGTTGCTGGCGCTGGGGAGGAAATTGACCAGGAGGATTCTGATGGTGAGGTGGTTTGTTTAAGTCAGGCACCCGGGGAGACACCTGTTGTCCGTGGGAGGAATATGGCCGTTGACATGCCAGGTGAAAATACCAAAAAAATCAGCTCTTCGGTGTGGAGGTATTTCACCAGAAATGCGGACAACAGGTGTCAAGCCGTGTGTTCCCTTTGTCAAGCTGTAATAAGTAGGGGTAAGGACGTTAACCACCTCGGAACATCCTCCCTTATACGTCACCTGCAGCGCATTCATAATAAGTCAGTGACAAGTTCAAAAACTTTGGGTGACAGCGGAAGCAGTCCACTGACCAGTAAATCCCTTCCTCTTGTAACCAAGCTCACGCAAACCACCCCACCAACTCCCTCAGTGTCAATTTCCTCCTTCCCCAGGAATGCCAATAGTCCTGCAGGCCATGTCACTGGCAAGTCTGACGAGTCCTCTCCTGCCTGGGATTCCTCCGATGCATCCTTGCGTGTAACGCCTACTGCTGCTGGCGCTGCTGTTGTTGCCGCTGGGAGTCGATGGTCATCCCAGAGGGGAAGTCGTAAGCCCACTTGTACTACTTCCAGTAAGCAATTGACTGTTCAACAGTCCTTTGCGAGGAAGATGAAATATCACAGCAGTCATCCTACTGCAAAGCGGATAACTGAGGCCTTGGCATCCTGGGTGGTGAGAAACGTGGTTCCGGTATCCATCATTACTGCAGAGCCAACTAGAGACTTGTTGGAGGTACTGTGTCCCCGGTACCAAATACCATCTAGGTTCCATTTCTCTAGGCAGGCGATACCGAAAATGTACACAGACCTCAGAAAAAGAGTCACCAGTGTCCTAAAAAATGCAGCTGTACCCAATGTCCACTTAACCACGGACATGTGGACAAGTGGAGCAGGGCAGGGTCAGGACTATATGACTGTGACAGCCCACAGGGTAGATGTATGGACTCCCGCCGCAAGAACAGCAGCGGCGGCACCAGTAGCAGCATCTCGCAAACGCCAACTCTTTCCTAGGCAGGCTACGCTTTGTATCACCGCTTTCCAGAATACGCACACAGCTGAAAACCTCTTACGGCAACTGAGGAAGATCATCGCGGAATGGCTTACCCCAATTGGACTCTCCTGTGGATTTGTGGCATCGGACAACGCCAGCAATATTGTGTGTGCATTAAATCTGGGCCAATTCCAGCACGTCCCATGTTTTGCACATACCTTGAATTTGGTGGTGCAGAATTTTTTAAAAAACGACAGGGGCGTGCAAGAGATGCTGTCGGTGGCCAGAAGAATTGCGGGACACTTTCGGCGTACAGGCACCACGTACAGAAAACTGGAGCACCACCAAAAACTACTGAACCTGCCCTGCCATCTTCTGAAGCAAGAAGTGGTAACGAGGTGGAATTCAACCCTCTATATGCTTCAGAGGTTGGAGGAGCAGCAAAAGGCCATTCAAGCCTATACAATTGAGCACGATATAGTAGGTGGAATGCACCTGTCTCAAGTGCAGTGGAGAATGATTTCAACGTTGTGCAAGGTTCTGATGCCCTTTGAACTTGCCACACGTGAAGTCAGTTCAGACACTGCCAGCCTGAGTCAGGTCATTCCCCTCATCAGGCTTTTGCAGAAGAAGCTGGAGGCATTGAAGAAGGAGCTAACACGGAGCGATTCCGCTAGGCATGTGGGACTTGTGGATGCAGCCCTTAATTCGCTTAACAAGGATTCACGGGTGGTCAATCTGTTGAAATCAGAGCACTACATTTTGGCCACCGTGCTCGATCCTAGATTTAAAGCCTACCTTGGATCTCTCTTTCCGGCAGACACAGGTCTGCTGGGGTTGAAAGACCTGCTGGTGACAAAATTGTCAAGTCAAGCGGAACGCGACCTGTCAACATCTCCTCCTTCACATTCTCCCGCAACTGGGGGTGCGAGGAAAAGGCTCAGAATTCCGAGCCCACCCGCTGGCGGTGATGCAGGGCAGTCTGGAGCGACTGCTGATGCTGACATCTGGTCCGGACTGAAGGACCTGACAACGATTACGGACATGTCGTCTACTGTCACTGCATATGATTCTCTCAACATTGATAGAATGGTGGAGGATTATATGAGTGACCGCATCCAAGTAGGCACGTCACACAGTCCGTACTTATACTGGCAGGAAAAAGAGGCAATTTGGAGGCCCTTGCACAAACTGGCTTTATTCTACCTAAGTTGCCCTCCCACAAGTGTGTACTCCGAAAGAGTGTTTAGTGCCGCCGCTCACCTTGTCAGCAATCGGCGTACGAGGTTACATCCAGAAAATGTGGAGAAGATGATGTTCATTAAAATGAATTATAATCAATTCCTCCGCGGAGACATTGACCAGCAGCAATTGCCTCCACAAAGTACACAGGGAGCTGAGATGGTGGATTCCAGTGGGGACGAATTGATAATCTGTGAGGAGGGGGATGTACACGGTGATATATCGGAGGGTGAAGATGAGGTGGACATCTTGCCTCTGTAGAGCCAGTTTGTGCAAGGAGAGATTAATTGCTTCTTTTTTGGGGGGGGTCCAAACCAACCCGTCATATCAGTCACAGTCGTGTGGCAGACCCTGTCACTGAAATGATGGGTTGGTTAAAGTGTGCATGTCCTGTTTTGTTTATACAACATAAGGGTGGGTGGGAGGGCCCAAGGATAATTCCATCTTGCACCTCTTTTTTCTTTTCTTTTTCTTTGCATCATGTGCTGATTGGGGAGGGTTTTTTGGAAGGGACATCCTGCGTGACACTGCAGTGCCACTCCTAGATGGGCCCGGTGTTTGTGTCGGCCACTAGGGTCGCTAATCTTACTCACACAGCTACCTCATTGCGCCTCTTTTTTTCTTTGCGTCATGTGCTGTTTGGGGAGGGTTTTTTGGAAGGGACATCCTGCGTGACACTGCAGTGCCACTCCTAGATGTGCCCGGTGTTTGTGTCGGCCACTAGGGTCGCTAATCTTACTCACACAGTCAGCTACCTCATTGCGCCTCTTTTTTTCTTTGCGTCATGTGCTGTTTGGGGAGGGTTTTTTGGAAGGGCCATCCTGCGTGACACTGCAGTGCCACTCCTAGATGGGCCCGGTGTTTGTGTCGGCCACTAGGGTCGCTTATCTTTCTCACACAGTCAGCTACCTCATTGCGCCTCTTTTTTTCTTTGCGTCATGTGCTGTTTGGGGAGGGTTTTTTGGAAGGGACATCCTGCGTGACACTGCAGTGCCACTCCTAGATGGGCCCGGTGTTTGTGTCGGCCACTAGGGTCGCTAATCTTACTCACACAGCTACCTCATTGCGCCTCTTTTTTTCTTTGCGTCATGTGCTGTTTGGGGAGGGTTTTTTGGAAGGGACATCCTGCGTGACACTGCAGTGCCACTCCTAGATGGGCCCGGTGTTTGTGTCGGCCACTAGGGTCGCTTATCTTACTCACACAGCGACCTCGGTGCAAATTTTAGGACTAAAAATAATATTGTGAGGTGTGATGTGTTCAGAATAGGCTGAAAATGAGTGTAAATTATGTTTTTTGAGGTTAATAATACTTTGGGATCAAAATTACCCCCAAATTCTATGATTTAAGCTGTTTTTTAGGGTTTTTTGAAAAAAACACCCGAATCCAAAACACACCCGAATCCGACAAAAATAATTCGGTGAGGTTTTGCCAAAACGCGTTCGAACCCAAAACACGGCCGCGGAACCGAACCCAAAACCAAAACACAAAACCCGAAAAATTTCAGGCGCTCATCTCTAGTTAGGGGCTGGAGTAGTGGAAAGTGGTTTGTAAACCACTTACATGTGTAATGTCATTATTAGATAATGTAATATTTTTTAACAAAATACCACTATTTCTTTGATAATTTTTAGTTTGTATTTGTACCGTGACACCACACTGCAGTGTAATTTTTAAAATATTTATACATTTTGGTTTGGCTCATATAGTGGTAATGTGTGTTTGGAGTGCCACATCACAGAGCAATTTATATATTGCATCTGTAATATTTTTCCTTTCAATACAAAATGAAGATGTGTGTGTTTTTGGTTGGTAATGTTTTTTTTTTTTACTTGTGGCCTATGTCAGTGTCCTGTACATGTTTTCCTGTGTTGATTTTTCCATAGTGCATATGTCTATTGGACAATGTTTATTGTTTTATGTATTGTTTTTTTTTGTTTCCGGTCCTTATGTTTTTATTAAAAATAAAGCAAGCATTTCTTAAAGAATAAATGTTTATAAGCATAATGGGTGGATGTATCAACAATAGCATGAATATTTTTTTATTTTTTTTATACAGTGTTTGAAAAAAGCAGTACTACTCGTCGGCCAGTAACTCCTATCGCATCTGATGATGATGACGCTGCGGAAGCAGGTAAAGTGTCCATTGTAGTATAGGGTATGTTTGTAAAGGAATGGCTATAACAAAATTGCACTTTCATTAATAGGTCCATCAAAAGAAGTATGGAGCAGCAGAAGTGGGACTTCTGTAAGACATCACCACAAAAAACCTGTGGCCGAAAAGAAAGCAAGGTCGTATGTCCAGGGCCAACCACAGCAGGCTACCCCGCCACGAAGATTATCGTCCGTATGTTCTGTCCCCCCACTCCAAATTTTGGACACACCTCCAAGACGTCATCCACACTCCCCTCATCTTGATTGTGAGTATCAAACTGAAATAAATGTAAACAATTTCAGAACGTAATCCTACTTTTTCTTAACCGCATTAAGTCAAAACACATCAAAAACTTAGATACTTACCGCAGTAAGTAAAACCTGAAATGGATCCAAGCTAAATGGCCTTGTCCACATCCAGTAAAGATATGTATGTCCACTTGAGCCATACAGTATCACATTGTGTTTAAGATGCTGCAACAAAAAATCATGTTTTTTTTAAAGAAAAAAGTAAGTTTTTTTTTCCAAATTTCACATGTGTATTTGAGGTAACATTGTAAAATACATATAAAAACATTACTATGTTTGTTTGATCAAAGCTATAAGGTAACACATTATGGATTCCAATGTGTTTTTATGGTGGAGAATGTGTGAGCTACAATAAAACTAAAGTGTTTGCTTTCACAATTAAGTAACCAGACACATTTGCCACAACCAGGCATATGTATGTATTTAAGTTATGAGTGCTGATGTTGCTAGGCAGAATATTTGAAAGCAACAGTGAATGACATATGTTCCATGTGTAGTAATTAGTTTATATTTCTCAAACATATGGATAGCTAACGGAGATTTGTTTAACATTTCAGCTTCTAGTCCTGGGAACAGCATCCCTCCGCAACAACAGCAACACAGTGACATGGAGGAGACAAACATCTTAGAAATGCAGCCATTAAGCCAAGGAATGAGCCCCCCAGCACCTGTGAGTACACCACCACAGCAAAGCACACCACCACCACCACATCACAGCCCAACAACACCAGTAACACAAGGCCCTGATCAGGTGTTTTGGACCATTTGGGCTAGACAGCAGGCCACTAATGAAGATTGCCTGCGTAGGCAGACACAAATGTTTGCAAGCCTACAATGTCACCTCAGAAGAATATCAAGAAATCTGAGTAGACAAAATGAACAAACAACCAGAATTGGCAATACCATGGAACTCATGCGTACAGACATTACACAGGTCATGGGCAACTTACAGCGCAAAATGGAAGAACAGCACAGACTAATGGAAGAACAGTACAGACAACAGCAAAGTTATATGAACATTTTTCAAAACAATCAAAAGATTAATGAAACTTTATTCCGAATTGTAGACAATCAAAATGCTGCTACACATGAACTCAATGCCACCCTCACTAACCTGAATGAAACACTCAGATCCATGCACCAACAGCAAACAAGCAGCAGTTCTGGTACGACTACTCCAAATATCACGCCAGTCTCATCATCACCAAGATGCTCCACCAGAGCATGACAACATGACAGTGCTAAAGGCAAAGGGCAGGACAAGCAGCCACCCAAAAAAACGTGAAAAAAAACACTTTCACTCACTAGCCTCTTCCCTCTTGTATGGAAGGATGTGCATGTGTGTTCTTCTTGCGTGTGTACTTCCTGACATACCTGCCTTTTGAAAAAGATGCCCTGCTGGCGTTGAAACGCGTTAAGGACACAGGTGGTTCTGTGGACCAACCCCTGCTTCATACCCTTTGCAGCGAGGCTCAATCGGAGCTGCCCGTGGGAGCTCATCCTGGACACTGCCACTGAGAGCACAGCTAACACCTGCCGCATAGCCAACGCACAGCCGCCGGGGCTCCAGTGCCTTCATCCACTCGTCAGCGGTGATCCGACAGCTCTGGGAGCGGCTGCATCCTGCTCAAGCCCGGCGGCGACTGCGGACATCGCTCTCCCCCACAGGGACTCACACTGACCGGCTGAAAGAGATCGCTCCGGGCTCTCCCTGCTGCCACTAATCCAGTGGCTTGGGTCCTAACAACAGCATACCTGCTTTACAACCATTGCTCACACGAGCACAGCATTGAAGATCATTAGGGATCTATTGCCTACAAGAGTGTCGGACCCGGCACACACCTAAATGGATTAAGGACCGCCCGGGATTCACATACATGAAATGAGTGACTTGTTCTTGCACACAGACTTTTAACACTTCAGTTATTTTAACAGTGCAAATTCTGTTTAATTCATTCAGAACGCTACCTTTGGGGTATATATACCATAAGAAAACCCCTGCATCAAATTTGTTGATAAATCCTGTACTGGATGTTCAGGGACACTGTACCTAACAGATTTTATGTTATATTAATTCATTTGTATCACACTCCCGGGAGATTTGTTGTTTCATTTTTTAAATGTTTCCATTATCTGATTGTTGAGCGCAACTTGGCTTTGTTTTATTTAGTGTGTCATATAGGGTTTGGCATTTCCCTTTTCCAAGTCGCTGCTGACAATCAGCATACACCACCATTCACCGAGCGCTCAGCTTTTACTTTTTTCTGTTACCTCCTGCAGCCAGTCTGGACACAAAATGATGGCCAAAACGATGGGTCAAAAAGCCAAAGCACAGGATAATAGTAAGTTATATATTCAGGAATTAGTTTAGAAGTAGAAATTCTTTTTAGTTTGCTCGTAATTCAAATTCAGGACTGAGGCCTAAGTAGGCCTCACATCCTTATAGCACCCTTAGCATTTAAATTTACCTTGGAAAGAAGTATGAAATTAAATGAAGATAAGAAGTAGACACAAAATGAGACTCCTCAGTTTTCAGGTGTTATTTTTAATCATTTATAGCATTTTCATGATCAAGCAATTATTGCATACAATTTGCAACAATGTAACCCTTGTGACAAAATCCCGCCTAAATAAGTTTGGTAATGCAATACCTTTGCAAATGCAAACCAAAATGCCATTGGAAAAAGCAATTCAGTAGTCTATTTTTGGAGGACGGAATAGGAAAGGTGCACCAGTCCTGGAGGTACTGCAATACCAGGTCACTGCGTGAAGTAGACAGGAAAAGGATCCTGACACCATCACGGATCTACCTATTCCAACAATCTAGACTTGGTGGCTGCCAAGAAATTCTAACAAGCAGGCACACATTCCCTCCATCCCTCAGTCACTCACTCACTCACTCACTCACTCACTCACTCACTCACTCACTGCATCCCTTACTCACTCCTACATCGTGAGTTTCTCTCTTCTCTTGCAGGCTGGATGATGCACAATCATTTGCATGTGCTCCATCTCCGACACCCACACCCATGAGCCAACTTTCACGCCCATCCTGTCTCCGTGCTTTTTAAGTTTGCACAATGCTATGCAAACCTTCAATTAATTAATCAATCATGCAAGCAAGCAACAAGCAAGTAGTGTGACGTTTTTCTTCTTCAACGGAAGGTTCTCTGGTTGTGCCGAACCTTCCCATGAGATCCAAATTAATTATTTCAACAGGCCTATGAAAGTGGATTTTCATTTTCTAAACAGGTAGCTAGTAGTTCCTTCCCCCAGGATACCTCTTCTGTGAGGCGTCTTATGTGATGCTTCTTTGATGCGTCTTCTGTGATGTCAAAATTAGCTTGCTTGGGTTTGGGTGTATAGGCTGCATTTTTTTGCCGACAGCCATTTCAGGGAGACACACACCAGGAGATGCAGCATATCATCAGAGGTCATTCCTTTCCTGCCTTTTCAGCAAATGCACACACCTCCTGCGGCCAGTCTGGACACAAAACAATGCCCAAAAACAATGGGTCGAAAAGCCAAAGCACAGTATAATAGTAAGTAATGTATTAAGGAAACAGTTTAGAAGCAGAAAATCTTTTTAGTTCGCTCGTAATTAGAAATTCAGGACTGAGGCCTAGGTAGGCCTCACATCCTAATAGTCCCCCAGCATTTAAAGTTGCCTTGGACAGAAGTATGGAATTAAATGGAGACAAGAAGTAAACACAAAATGAGACTCCTCAGTGCAGTTTTCAGGTGTTATTTTTAATTAATTGTAGCATTTTTGTGATCAAGCAATTTATGTATACAATTTGCAACAATGTAACTCTGGCTGCAAAATCCCACCTAAATCAGTTTGGCCATGCAAGACCTTTGCAAATGCAAACCGAAATGCCATTGGAAAAAGCAATTAAGTAGTCAGTAGTCTATTTTTGGAGGACTGAATAGGAAAGGTGCACCAGTCCTGGAGGTACTGCAATACCGGGTCAATATATGGAGTGGACAAGAAAAGAATAAAGGAAAAGGATCCTGACACCATCATGGATCTACCTACTCCACCAATCTAGATTTGGTGGCGGCCAAGAAATTCTAACAAGCAGGCACACATTCCCTCCATCCCTCACTCACTTACTCAATGCCTCCCTTACTCAGTCACTCCTACATCGTGAGTTTTTCTCTACTCTTGCTGGCTGGATGATGCGCAATCAATTACATCTGCTTCACCTCCAACACACACACCCATGAGCCAACTGCCATGACCATCCTGGCTCCGTGCTTTTCAAGTTTGCACAATGCTATGCAATCCATCAATGAATCAATCAATCATGCAAGCAAGCAGTGTCCGTTCTTCTTCTTCAACGGAAGGTTCTCTGGTTGCGCCAAACCTTCCCATGACATCCAGATTAATTATTTCAACAGGCTCATGAAAGTGGATTTTCATTTTCTAAACAGGTAGCAAATAGTTCTTTCCGCCAGGATGCCTCTTCTGTGATGTGTCTTCTGTGATGTCAAAATTAGCTTGCTTGGGTTTGGGTGTATAGGCTGCATTTGTTTGCTGACAGCCACTTGAGGGAGACACACACCAGGAGATGCAGCATATCATCGGAGGTCGTTCCTTTTTTGCCTTTCCAGTAAACGCACACACCTCCTGCAGCCAGTCTGGACACAAAATGATGGCCAAAAACAATGGGTCGAAAAGCCAAAGCACAGGATAATAGTAAGTCATGTATTTAGGAATTAGTTTAGAAGTATAAATTCTTTTTAGTTTGCTCGTAATTCGAATTCAGGACTGAGGCCTAGTAGGCCTCACATCCTGATAGCACCCCAGCATTTACATTTTCTTGGACAGAAGTATAGAATTAAATGGAGACAAGAAGTAAACACAAAATGAGACTCCTCAATGCAGTTTTCAGGTGTTATTTTTAATCAATTGTAGCATTTTTGTGATCAAGCAATTATGGCATACAATTTGCAACAAGGTAACCATAACATAACAATTTGCAACAATGTAACCATAACATAACAATGTAACCATTGCATACAATTTACACAATCATTTGCATGTGCTCCATCTTCGACACCCACACCCATGAGCTATCTGCCACGCCCACCCTGGCTCTGTGCTTTTCAAGTTTGCACAATGCTATGCAGACCTTCAATTAATCAATCATGCAAGCAAGCAACAAGCAAGTAGTGTGACGTTTTTTTTCTTCAACGGAAGGTTCTGTTGTTGTGCCGAACCTTCCCATGAGATCCAGATTAATTATTTCAACAGGCCCATGAAAGTGGATTTTCATTTTCTAAACAGGTAGCTAATAGTTCTTTCCGCCAGGATGCCTCTTCTGTGATGCGTCTTCTGTGATGTAAAAATTAGCTTGCTTGGGTTTGGGTGTATAGGCTGCATGTGTTTGCTGACAGCCACTTGAGGGAGACACACACCACGAGATGCAGCATATCATCAGAGGTCATTCCTTCCCTGCCTTTCAAGAAAATGCACACACCACCTGCAGCCAGTCTGGACACAAAACAATACCCCAAAACAATGGGTCGAAAACCCAAAGCACAGGATAATAGTAAGTCAAGTATTTAGGAATTAGTTTAGAAGTATAAATTCTTTTTAGTTTGCTCGTAATTCAAATTCAGGAGTGAGGCCTAGGTAGGCCACACATCCTGATAGCCCCCTTAGCATTTAAATTTACCTTGGATAGAAGTATGAAATTAAATGAAGACAAGAAGTAGACACAAAATGAGACTCCTCAGTGCACTTTTCAGGTGTTATTTTTAATCAATTATAGCATTTTCGTGATCAAGCAATTATTGCATAAAATTTGCAACAATGTAACCCTTGTGGCAAAATCCCACCTAAATCAGTTTGGCAATGCAAGACCTTTGCAAATACAAACCAAAATGCCATTGGAAAAAGCAATTCAGTAGTCAGTAGTCTATTTTTGGAGGACGGAATAGGAAAGGTGCACCAATCCTGGAGGTACTGCAATACCGGATCACTGCGTGAAGTAGACAGGAAAAGGATCCTGACACCATCACGGATCTACCTATTCCAACAATCTAGCTTGGTGGCTGCCAAGAAATTCTAACAAGCAAGCACACATTCCCTCCATCCCTCACTCATTTACTCACTCACTGTCTCCCTTACTCACTCCTACATCGTGAGCTTCTCTCTTCTCTTGCAGGCTGGATGATGCACAATCACTTGCATGTGCTCCATCTCCGACACACACACCCATGAGCCAACTGCCACGCCCATCCTGGCTCCGTGCTTTTCAAGTTTGCACAATGCTATGCAATCCATCAATTAATCAATCATACAAGCAAGCAAGAAGTGTGACATTCTTCTTATTCAACGGAAGGTTCTCTACTTGCGCCGAACCTTCCCATGGCATCCAGATTAATTATTTCAACAGGCCCATAAAGTGGATTTTCATTTTCTAAACAGGCAGCTAGTAGTTCCTGCCCGCAGGATGCCTCTTCTATGATGCGTCTTCTGTGATACTTCTATGATGTGGTGTCACACTGAATTTGCTTGGGTTTAGGTGTATAGGCTGCATTTGTTTGCTGACAGCCACTTGGGGGAGACACACACCAGGCAGTGTCGGATTTGCCGCTAGGCAACCTAAGTGGTTGCCTAGGGCCCGCCGGGTCAGGGGGCCTGAAGCGGGCCCCCCGCTTGTGTCACTGAGACACGCTGCCGCTCAAGCCAGCGGCAGCGTGTCTCAGCTGTCAGGAGAGGAGAGCGCCCGCCAGCCCGGCTGTGTCTGGCGCGGCGGCGTATAGCGGACTTCAAACCAGCCGCTGGTTCGTGAGCCAATCAGAGCTCGCGGACCGGCAGCCAATCAGAAGCCGCCGGTCCGCGAGCTCTGATTGGCTCACGAACCGGCGGCTGATTTGAACAAAGTCCGCTATACGCCGCCACGCCAGACAGCCGCGCTGGCGGGCGCTCTCCTCTCCTGACTCACCCATCCCTCACAGCCGGAGCCCGGAGGAGGAGCAGCAGCAGCAGTGCAGCAGCGGTAAGCAGCTGCAGCACTGGCTGCTGTGGGGGCAATTGTATACCTGGCACTGTGGGGGCAAATGGCTGGCACTGTGGGGCATTTGTATACCTGGCACTGTGGGGGCAATTGTTTACCTGGCACTGTGGGGGCATTTGTATACCTGGTACTGTGTGGGCATTTGTATACCTGTCAGGTATACAATTGCCCCCACAGTGTCAGATCCACAATTGCCCCCACAGTGTCGGGTATTACCTGACACTGTGGTGGCAATTGTGGATCTGACACTGTGGGGGCAATTGTGGATCTGGCACTGTGGGGGCATTTGGATACCTGGCACTGTGGGGGCATTTGTGGATCTGGCACTGTGGGGGCATTTGTTGATTTGGCACTGTGGGGGCATTTGTGGATCTGGCACTGTGGGTCATTTGTATACCTGGCACTGTGGGGGCATTTGTATACCTGGCACTGTGGGGGCATTTGTATACCTGGCACTGTGGGGTCAATTGTGGATCTGGCACTGTGGGGGCATTTGTATACCTGGTACTGTGGGGGCATTTGTGGATCTGGCACTGTGGGGGCATTTGTGGATCTGGCACTGTGGGGGCATTGTATATCTGGCACTGTGGGGGCATTTGTATACCTGGCACTGTGGGGGCATTTGTGGATCTGGCACTGTGGGGGGCATTTGTATACCTGGCACTGTGGGGGCATTTGTATACCTGGCACTGTGGGGGCATTTGTGGATCTGGCACTGTGGGGGCATTTGTATACCTGGCACTGTGGGGGCATTTGTGGATCTGGCACTATGGGGGCATTTGTGGATCTGGCACTATGGGGGCATTTGTGGATCTGGCACTGTGGGGGCATTTGTATACCTGGCACTGTGGGGGCATTTGTATACCTGGCACTGTGGGGTCAATTGTGGATCTGGCACTGTGGGGGCATTTGTATACCTGGCATTGTGGGGGCATTTGTGGATCTGGCACTGTGGGGGCATTTGTGGATCTGGCACTGTGGGGGCATTTGTGGATCTGGCACTGTGGGGGCATTTGTGGATCTAGCACTGTGGGGGCATTTGTATACCTGGCACTGTGGGGGCATTTGTATACCTGGCACTGTGGGGGCATTTGTGGATCTGGCACTGTGGGGGCATTTGTGGATCTGGCACTGTAGGGGCATTTGTGGATCTGGCACTGTGGGGGCATTGTATATCTGGCACTGTGGGGGCATTTGTATACCTGGCACTGTGGGGGCATTTGTGGATCTAACACTGTGGGGGGCATTTGTATACCTGGCACTGTGGGGGCATTTGTATACCTGCCACTGTGGGGGCATTTGTGGATCTAACACTGTGGGGGGCATTTGTATACCAGGCACTGTGGGGGCATTTGTATACCTGCCACTGTGGGGGCATTTGTGGATCTGGCACTGTGGGGGAATTAGTATACCTGGCACTGTGGGGGCATTTGTGGATCTGGCACTGTGGGGGCATTTGTGGATCTGGCACTGTGGGGGCATTTGTATACCTGGCACTGTGGGGGCATTTGTATACCTGGCACTGTGGGGTCAATTGTGGATCTGGCACTGTGGGGGCAATTGTGGATCTGGCACTGCACTATTGGGGGCATATGTCTGTGTTTCACGTCCCATTTTAATTGGCCACACCCATTTTTTTGGGCGCATGCGCGCGCCGTGGGGCACAGTACCTCTATGGGGCACTCTCTGTCTGATTGGTCGCCGCTTAGCCCCGCCGGGAGTGCACACAGACGCTCTCATTCCAGTGAATGGGGCGCGTGCGTGTCACGGACACGTGCGCGCCCCAGGCGCGGTGATAGGCCCAGGCACAGACAGAACTCCATCTGTAATGTAAGGGGGCATAAGTCAGAACAAAAATATAGTGCTATGGATTGTTTGAGGTAGGGGGACCCCAAATCGGTATTTCGCTTAGGGCCCCATGAGGTCTAAATCCACCTCTGACACCAGGAGATTTAGCATATCATCGGAGGTCGTTCCTTTTCTGCTCTTCCACCTCCTTCACCTCCTGCAGCCAGTCTGGACACAAATCTATGCACCCAAAATATTTGTCAAAAAGCCAAAGCACAGGATAATAGTAATGCTGCTTTCACATCGCAAAACCTGCTTTTGAAATGGTATTTGAAACGGTTCTTAAAACGGGTCTGAGCAGTTAAACCCCTTTCACATCTCATGTTGTAACCAGTAAATTACCATTTCATTTCCGTTTTGGTACCTTTCACACTGAACCCGTTTCACCCATAGAAAACAGTGGTTGTCATTATAAATGGACTTTTCTGGCCCACACATTATTATTAATCACTAATTAATTCATTATTAATAATTTGGATAGTCGTACGATGGAACCCAGCAGCTTGAAGCATATCTATTTTTATTAGATGGGATTAGGTACTTGGTTTGTCTTTTTTGGAGGCACAAGTATTATTTATATATTTTTTTAAATTATTATTTTTTTTTTTAGATGGAATTGTTAAATACAGGAAAAAAATGGCGTGGGGTCCCCCCTCCAAAGCATAACCAGCCTCGGGCTCTTCGAGCTGGTCCTGGTTCTAAAAATGCGGGGAAAAAATTGACAGGGGATCCCCCGTATTTTTAAAACCAGCACCGGGCTCTGCGCCTGGTGCTGGTGCAAAAAATACGGGGGACAAAACGAGTAGGGGTCCCCCGTATTTTTCACACCAGCATCGGGCTCCACTAGCTGGACAGATAATGCCACAGCCGGGGGTCACTTTTATGCCGTGCCCTGCGGCCATGGCATTAAATATCCAACTAGTCACCCATGGCCGGGGTACCCTGGGGGAGTGGGGACCCCTTCAATCAAGGGGTCCCCCCCCCCAGCCACCCAAGGGCCAGGGGTGAAGCCCGAGGCTGTCCCCCCCCATCCAATGGGCTGCGGATGGGGGGGCTGATAGCCTTTGTTGTAAATGAAAAGATATTGTTTTTTCCAGTAGTACTACAAGTCCCAGCAAGCCTCCCCCGCAAGCTGGTACTTGGAGAACCACAAGTACCAGCATGCGGGAGAAAAACGGGCCCGCTGGTACCTGTAGTTCTACTGGAAAAAAAATACCCAAATAAAAACAGTACACACACACCTTGATAGTAAAACTTTATTTCATACGTCGACACACACATACTTACCTATGTTCACACGCCGACATCGGTCCTCTTCTCCATGTAGAATCCAGGGGTACCTGAAAATAAAAGATCAATATACTCACCTCAACCAGGCTCCAGAGATAAATCCACGTACTTGGAGAAAAAAAACAAACCGGACAACCGACCACACGGACTGAAAGGGGTCCCATGCTGACACATCAGACCCCTTTCCACGAATGAGACCTGTCAGTGACAGCTGTCACAGAAAGGTCTCTTAAGCCAATCAGGAAGCGCTACTTCCGTGGCGCTCACCTGATTGGCTGTGCGCTGTCTGTGCTGTGACAGCGCATCGCACAGCTTCGTCCATTATATTCAATGGTGGGAACTTAGCGGCTAGCGGTGAGGTCACCCGCCGGTCAGCGGCTGACCGCGGGTGACCCCACCGCTAGCCGCAAAGTTCCCACCATTGAAAGTAATGGAGCGGCTTTGCGATGCGCTGTCTGACAGCTCAGACAGTGCACAGCCAATCAGGTGAGCGCCACGGAAGTAGCGCTTCCTGATTGGCTGAAGGGACTTCAGTGACAGGAGTCACGTGATGTCCCGGCATTCGGGGAGAGGGGTCTCATGTGTCAGCATGGGACCCCTTTCGGTCCGCAGGTCCGGGTGTTCGTTTTCTTTTTTTGCCAAGTCCGTGGATTTATCTCTGGACCATGGCTGAGGTGAGTATATTGAACTTTTATTTTCAGGTACCCCTGGATTCTACATGGAGAAGAGGACCGATGTCGGCGTGTGAACATAGGTAAGTATGTGTGTGTCGGCAGTGTGTAATAAAGTTTTACTGTCGACGGTGTCTGTGTCCTGTTTTTATTTGGGTATTTTTTTTCCATTAGAACTACAGGTACCAGCGGGCCCGTTTTTCTCCCGCATGCTGGTATATGTGGTTCTCCAAGTACCAGCTTGCGGGGGAGGCTTGCTGGGACTTGTAGTACTACTGGAAAAAACAATATCTTTTCATTTACAACAAAGGCTATCAGCCCCCCCATCCGCAGCCCATTGGATGGGGGGGACAGCCTCGGGCTTCACCCCTGGCCCTTGGGTGGCTGGGGGGGGGACCCCTTGATTGAAGGGGTCCCCACTCCCCCAGGGTACCCCAGCCAGGGGTGACTAGTTGGATATTTAATGCCACGGCCGCAGGGCACGGCATAAAAGTGACCCCCGGCTGTGGCATTATCTGTCCAGCTAGTGGAGCCTGATGCTGGTGTGAAAAATACGGGGGACCCCTACTCGTTTTGTCCCCCGTATTTTTTGCACCAGCACCAGGCGCAGAGCCTGGTGCTGGTTTTAAAAATACGGGGGATCCCCTGTCAATTTTTCCCCCGCATTTTTAGAACAAGGACCAGCTCGAAGAGCCCGAGGCTGGTTATGCTTTGGAGGGGGGACCCCACGCCATTTTTTCCCGTGTTTTTCACATTTAAACGTGTATAAAGCCACTCTCTCATGTGTCTCCTATGTTTTCCAAGCTGTTTCCTGGTTGTGGCTGGTGACATCACACATGGAGACAGCCTATCATCTTCTGGGGCTTGCAAATACCGTTTCAGACCCTTTCACACTGCACAGTGAAATGGGACTGAAACGGGTAGGACCCTGCTTTTTTACCGTTTCAAAATACCGGTATTTTGAAAACGGTAAATTGAAGGGGACCCTTTCACATCGCAGCTTGACCCGTTTAGGAAGCCAGTTAAAACGGCAAAATACCGGGTATAAGCTGCGGTGTGAAAGGGGTATAAGTGATGCATTTAGGAATTAGTTTAGAAGTAGAAAATTTTGTTAGTTCGCTCATAATTCGAATTCAGTACTGAGGCCTAGGTAGGCCCACATCGTGATAGCCCCTCAGCATTTAAATTTATCTTGGATAGAAGTTTGGAATTAAATGGAGACAAGAAGTAGACACAAAATGAGACTCCTCAGTGCAGTTTTCAGGTGTTCTTTTTAATCAATTGTAGCATTTTTCGTGATCAAGCAATTATTGCATGCAATTTGCAACAATGTAACCCTGGTTGATAAATCCCACCTAAATCAGTTTGGCAATGCAAGACCTTTGCAAATGCAAACCGAAATGCCATTGGAAAAAGCAATTATGCAATCAGTAGTCTATTTTTGGAGGACTGAATAGGAAAGGTGCACCAGTCTTGGAGGTACTGCAATACCGGGTCAATACCTCCCTTACCTCCCTTACTCACTCACTCCTACATCGTGAGTTTTTCTCTACTCTTGATGGCTGGATGATGCGCAATCAATTGCATCTGCTCCACCTCCAACACCCACACCCATGAGCCAACTGCCATGCCCATCCTGGCTCCGTGCTTTTCAAGTTTGCACAATGCTATGCAATCCATCAATGAATCAATCATGCAAGCAAGCACGTAGTGTACGTTCTTCTTCTTCAACGGAAGGTTCTCTGGTTGCGCAAAATCTTCCCATGACATCCAGATTATATTATTTCAACAGGCTCATGAACGTGGATTTTCATTTTCTAAACAGGTAGCAAATATTTTTTTCCGCCAGGATGCCTCTTCTGTGATGCATCTTCTGTGATGTCAAAATTAGCTTGCTTGGGTTTGGGTGTATAGGCTGCATTTGTTTGCTGACAGCCACTTGAGGGAGACACACACCAGGAGATGCAGCATATCATCGGAGGTCGTTCCTTTTTTGCCTTTCCAGTAAACGCACACACCTTCTGCAGCCAGTCTGGACACAAAATGATGGCCAAAAACAATGGGTCGAAAAGCCAAAGCACAGGATAATAGTAAGTCATGTATTTAGGAATTAGTTTAGAAGTATAAATTCTTTTTAGTTTGCTCGTAATTCGAATTCAGGACTGAGGCCTAGGTAGGCCTCACATCCTGATAGCACCCCAGCATTTAAATTTTCTTGGACAGAAGTATGGAATTAAATGGAGACAAGAAGTAAACACAAAATGAGACTCCTCAATGCAGTTTTCAGGTGTTATTTTTAATCAATTGTAGCATTTTTGTGATCAAGCAATTATGGCATACAATTTGCAACAAGGTAACCATAACATAACAATTTGCAACAATGTAACCATAACATAACAATGTAACCATTGCATACAATTTACACAATCATTTGCATGTGCTCCATCTTCGACACCCACACCCATGAGCTATCTGCCACGCCCACCCTGGCTCTGTGCTTTTCAAGTTGCACAATGCTATGCAGACCTTCAATTAATCAATCATGCAAGCAAGCAACAAGCAAGCAGTGTGATGTTTTTCTTCTTCAACGGAAGGTTCTGTGGTTGTGCTGAACCTTCCCATGAGATCCAGATTAATTATTTCAACAGGCCCATGAAAGTAGATTTTCATTTTCTAAACAGGTAGCTAATAGTTCTTTCCGCCAGGATGCCTCTTCTATGATGCGTCTTCTGTGATACTTCTATGTTGTGGTGTCACACTGAATTTGCTTGGGTTTGGGTGTATAGGCTGCATGTGTTTGCTGACAGCCACTTGAGGGAGACACACACCACGAGATGCAGCATATCATCAGAGGTCATTCCTTCCCTGCCTTTCAAGAAAATGCACACACCACCTGCAGCCAGTCTGGACACAAAAGAATACCCCAAAACAATGGGTCGAAAACCCAAAGCACTGGATAATAGTAAGTCAAGTATTTAGGAATTAGTTTAGAAGTATAAATTCTTTTTAGTGTGCTCGTAATTCAAATTCAGGAGTGAGGCCTAGGTAGGCCACACATCCTGATAGCCCCCTTATCATTTAAATTTACCTTGGATAGAAGTATGAAATTATGAAAAAGAACCCCTTCCTTTCCACCTTTCAGAAAAACTCCGACCCTAAATTGCTCTGATCAGAAGTCACTTATCTGGGGCAGATAGGATGTGTTTCCCTCCACTCCCCCTGCAGGTGATGGCTGCGGCACAGTGCTCCCCTGCGGCCAGTTGCGCCAATCCTGTCAGACTCCGTCACCACCACTGTGCGCTGCTATGGAAGAGCAGCTCCCGCCTCACTCCCCCTGAACTTCCAAGCCCTCCGCTCAGACACTCCAGTGCTCGATCCCTTCCCTCACCCCCTCCCTCTACACACACTGCCAGATTTGGAGCTGGCTGCTACTATACGGCCGCCTGTCACTCTGCTGCCAGGACCAGACCTCGCCTTCCTGACAAATACTGATCCCTCCAGAGCTGCATACTGTATACTGTACTGTGCAATGTGTGTTATACACCTGGTGATTATACATTCTGTAATCTGTACAGAGCGATGTGTGAGATACAGCTAGTAATATCTGTGCTCAGTGTGCTGCATTGTGGGGACCACCAGTATATAATTATAGTAGTACAGTACAGTAGGCCATTGCTGTATCTTGCAGCTCTGTGTCACTGCAAGTATCTATTCCATATCTGTGCTGCATTGTTGTGAGCAGTATATAGTAGGACAGCGCAGCATTTTGGTGACCAGCAGTATACATATAGTACAGTACAGCAGGCCATTGCTGTATCTTGCAGCTCCGTGTTAGACTCAGTTCTAGTATCCTTATCAGTGCTCAATATCTGCTGCATTGTTGTGACCAGTATATAGTAGTACAATGCAGCATTGTGGTGACTACCAGTATATAGTAGTACAGTACAGTAGGCCATTGCTGTATCTTGCAGCTCTGTGTCACTTCTAGTATCCTGATCAGTGCTTAATATCTGTGCTTAGTGTCAGTGCTGCATTGTGGTGACCAGTATACTACAGTACAATAGTCCAGTGCTGTTTTCGCTGCTCAGTGTCAGTTCTCGTAGTATCATCAGTGATCAGTATAATCAGTTCTCAGTATATTGGAAAGGGGAGAGATAGCGCTCACTGGGGGACAGTTAGGGTTAGCGCTGCTGGACCTGGAGGTGTCCTACCTCCTTTTGCAGATAATTGAAAGGAAATGATCAGCACGCTCTGGGGGTGTGGATTTCTGGGGGGGGGGATGGATGAAGAGGGGGGGGTGTCTTTGTTCTTATATGGGGATTGCCAATGATATTTATATTTCCTGTGTGTGCAATGACAAACGTGAGACAGAATAGGTTGTGTATATTTATTGATTGTTTGCTTTATGTAAGTCCCTTTTCAGTTGTGTCATACAGACCACCCTTTCTGAGTGTACCCTCCTAAATGGTACACTTGTGCTTAAACCCTTACAGTCAATGTGTCCAAATACCACTATCAGGTGTGTCTTGCAGAACACCCCTTATTTGTATACCCTCCTGATGGTATACCCTACTCAGAAGGAACCCGGCTGGGGTTAATGTCGGGTGTACCCTGATATGGGTCACCTTTACCATAGGTGTGGTGTGCCTATGTACTTCTGATTGGTCTCTGTTTATTTGGTCTTTGTGAGTGTGACAGTTTGCGGCGTCCCGCCTGTCAGACTCTGGCTGGTGTGCTCGGCTGGAGGTAGCGGGTGTGGGGCTGTGTAGGTCTCACTTACCGCCGGGGGCAAGCTGGAACGCCTGCCGTCGGTGTCTGCAGTCCCGTCCCGCGTCCTACGCTGCCTCCGTGGATCCTGTCTGTAGCTCCGGTCCCCGTCTCGGTCACAGGCGCCGCTGTTTCTCTCCTGCTTGCGGGTCCCGTCTGCTACTTCCTGGTGCCAGCGTCACGTGCAAAGTCACGTGAGCGGACGATGTATGCCTGGAAACGTGTGTTCCCCCTCTCCAGCCAGGGAAGGGGATCTGTGATGTAATTACGGGGTGAAGGTCTGTGTTTGGGTATATATGAGGTCTCCAACGCGTTTCATCATAAGTGCCTTTTTCTAGGATTACATCCCTGATACTCTGGAGAGCTTTTAAGCTGATATCTGATTAGTGATTGGTTATCAATGGTTAACACCATCTATTGCAATTGGATGCTTCTTGTCCATCAGTTGTCAATAAAGTTCATTCAAAGTCTGTTCCATTCATCTGAATAATTTGGGATGTGTATTTGAATGTATGAAACATGATAGATAGATATATTGGAGGATTATATATCTAAAAACAAATAAATGAATAATGAAATGTGAAAGGTTTGCACAGATATTGTTCGTGGTTGTAATAGATTACATACCACGGTCAATAAAAGACATAGAATCAGAAACAAAGTCAGACATCACAGATACATCATGCATGGAAGAAATGGACTCCACATTTTCCATCCACGAGGTAGAGGACCCAAAACACAAACTCACCACAAGGCAATCTGTGGAGAAAGGATACACTTTACCAGTATCAGGCAAACATATGGAAGAACAAAGGGAAAACACACAACAGACCACCATAGGAACAGAAAGCATACCAAGTCAGAATACAGCCGTAACCACAGGAAATGGGAAACACTGGGATATAGATTTTTTAGTTCTAGAGGCAGGGATTGCGGCCTGCCGATCACCAAAGACACATACACAAACAAACAAAAGAAAACTTACAGAACCAGACGAGGATGCAGGGGAGGCCAAAAAAACAAAACCAACCCCACCGCAAGTAGAGTAGGACAGTCAGAAGGGATATTCAATTTAAGCAGTTTCCAATTGGGGGAGCAACATAAAACATTACTCAATAAGGAACTTAAGTTCGCACCCACCAAAAAGATGAACAAATTTGAGACATACCTGGATATACAGGCCTTCACTAGGAAAATAACCCTCAAAAAATATTTTGCACAAACAAGTCTACAGCACAAACCAGAAGATAAAATCACAGACCATAAACACACCAGCTACAAACCACAATCTACTTTCTATCCCCAACATGTAAAGGGACACATCGTGAATACATTTGAACAACTAGTACTCAACGACCTGGACAAAATTGAAGATACACGAAACAAACAGGCAAATTTGACTAAGGGAGAAATACAGGCATTAGGGGAACTCAAGAGCCTCAAGACTCTTGTTATCAAACCGGCAGACAAGGGGGGTGGAATAGTGCTGCTTGACAAAACTGACTACATGCAAGAATCCAGACGTTTACTGGGAGACACACAGACTTATACCAAATTACCAGGGGACCCAACACAAGAATATAAACAGGAACTACAGACGCTTCTAAACGAAGGTTTATCCTTAGGTATTATTAACAAGAAAGAATTTGACTTCCTCACTCCCACCAATCCAGTCATACCAGTATTCTACTACCTCCCCAAAATCCACAAAGACATACAACATCCGCCAGGTAGACCGATCATTTCAGGTATCAACTCACTCACCTCAAACCTATCCAGATACATAGACTTCTTTTTACAACAACATGTGACCAAACAGAAATCATATCTCAGAGACACCACACACACTCCAACTACTGCAAGACATAATATGGACAGAAGATATGTTATTGGTGACCAGTGACGTAACATCCCTATATACAGTTATAGAACACACACAAGGCACTGAAAGCACAAGGCATTTTCTTTTAAAGGACGATACACTTCAACAAATACAGACAGAGTTCATTTTAAAGGCCATCGTATTCATCCTAGAACACAACTACACCTGGGGCAATATTTACTAATATTCGTGTTTGAGTCGGTTTGTGTAGTGTTTAAACTCGTTTTGTATCGGGTGCATTTTCATGCAACTTTTTGAATCCATATGCGCAAAGTTACGAAGCAGTCGACTTTATGGTTTTCGTGTTTTCCGATGTCGATGCCAGTCATTTTTTTTTGGCACATTTACGGCCGTCATTGTCGTTTGCGTTCGTGATTTTGTTTTTTTTTCCTGTTTTTTTTTCTAAGTTAAACTCGTTAGGGTTTTTTTTTCCCCGCGGCCGCATTTTCACTTTCAGTTTCGTTTTTCATCCCCGTTCGTGATTGGTTGTGTTTCAGATGGTAGGAGTGTCTGTGCGCAACCATATAAATACGCCCCAAACCGTCCACACCTCGTGGGTTTAGTTAGTGGTGAGGAGGAGGGAGGTTGTGCTGTGGAGGTAGGTGAATTTGTGGTTTGGTGAGGAGTGTTGGTACCGATTTCTGAGTGTGGTATTGTGTTTGAAAGTCGTCTTGTCATTCTTGTAGTCTTGTATTTTGTGGTTTTGTCTCATTTTTAGTCCAAGTTATTTTTCTTTATAGTCCCTTGTCAGTGTTTGTGTGTGGGTGTGTGTGTGTGAGTTGTGTAGTGGTAGTGGAGGAGTGTGTTGTTGTTGTTTTTTTTTTTCTGTGTTAACTGTTTAGACACACAATTATGTGTGACTCAGAGGTGGGTGAGGTGGAGGGTGTGAGTGTGGGGGAGGAGGTCGGTCAGGTGGAGGAGGTGAGTGTTAGTGAGGTTAGTGAGGTGGAGGAGGTGGGTGAGGTTGCTGCAGCAGCCTCAAGTGATAGTGACAGTCAGAGTGCTCCGCAGCCACGCACCACTACTAAGACTGGGCGGAATGTAAAGTTTAGTTTTGCTGAAAATGTGGCATTGGTGCGTGAGCTGATGAAGTATCAGAGGCAGCTATTTGGCCCTGAGTCCGCCAAGATGCCAACACGGAGGAAGACGGTGTTGTGGGCAGGGCCGGACTGGCCATCTGGCACTTCTGGCAAATGCCAGAAGGGCCGATGGCCACTTGGGCCGGTCTAGCGGTCACTGAGACACGCTGCCGCTTAGTCCGGCGGCAGCATGTCTCAGCTGTCAGGAGAGGAGAGCAGAGCGCCCGCCAGCGCGGCTGTGTCTGGTGCTGCGGCGGCTTCGTTCAAACCAGCCGCCGGTTCGTGAGCCAATCAGAGCTCACGGACCGGCAGCCAATCAGAAGCCGCCGGTCCGCGAGCTCTGATTGGCTCACGAACCGGCGGCTGGTTTGAACGAAGCCGCCGCAGCACCAGACACAGCCGCGCTGGCGGGCGCTCTGCTCTCCTGATTCACCCCCGTCCCTCACAGCCCGGAGGAGCAGCAGCAGCAGTGCAGCAGCGGTAAGTAGCTGCAGCACTGGCTGCTGTGGGGACAATTGTATATCTGGCACTGTGGGGGCAATTGGCTGGCACTGTGGGGCATTTGTATACCTGGCACTTTGGGGGCAATTGTTTACCTGGCACTGTGGGGGCATTTGTATACCTGGCACTGTGGGGGCAATTGTATACCTTGCACTGTGGGGGCAATTGTATACCTGGCACTGTGGGGGCAATTGTTTACCTGGCACTGTGGGGGCATTTGTATACCTGGCACTGTGGGGGCAATTGTATACCTGGCACTGTGGGGGCAATTGTATACCTGGCACTGTGGGGGCAATTGTTTACCTGGCACTGTGGGGGCATTTGTATACCTGGCACTGTGGGGGCAATTGATTACCTGGCACTGTGGGGGCATTTGTATACCTGGCACTGTGGGGGCAATTGTATACCTGGCACTGTGGGGGCAATTGTATACCTGGCACTGTGGGGGCAATTGTTTACCTGGCACTGTGGGGGCATTTGTATACCTGACACTGTGGGGGCATTTGTATACCTGGCACTGTGGGGGCAATTGTTTACCTGGCACTGTGGGGGCATTTGTATACCTGGCACTGTGGGGGCAATTGTATACCTGGCACTGTGGGGGCAATTGTATACCTGGCACTGTGGGGGCAATGGTATACCTGGCACTGTGGGGGCAATTGTTTACCTGGCACTGTGGGGGCATTTGTATACCTGACACTGTGGGGGCATTTGTATACCTGGCACTGTGGGGGCATTTGTATACCTGGCACTGTGGGGGCAATTGTGGATCTGGCACTGCACTATTGGGGGCATATAATGTAAATTTCGGCTCATACTGGGTGCTATAATGTAAATTTCGGCTCATACTGGGTGCTATAATGTGAATTTTGGCTCATACTGTGTGGTATAATGTGAAAGAGGCACCAGTACTAGATAGTATAAGGGGTCCTACTATTGTGGTGCATAATGCGTATAAGGGGTGTATGGTGTGATAAACTACACTGAAGGACACGCCCCCTTTGAGTGGCCACGCCCCCTTTTCCGGAGCGCGCGCGCCTTCGCCGCGCGCTTATTTACAAACTTCACATTTACATACCCCCACTTAAAAATTTCCACTTCAACCATAGGTTGTGTGTATTTTAATAGAAAATGATGTACGTATGTACATGTCCGTATGTTGTTAGAATATTAATTATATTTGTAAGAGCATAGACTAATAAGTGGGAGGAGTCAGGAATAGTAAGGGAGGAGTCACAAAGGTGGGCCTGTGTGCTTCAAAAATGCCAGGGCCTATTTTTAGTCCCAGTCCGGCCCTGGTTGTGGGCGAAAGTTGTTGCTGCTGTCAATAGTGAGGGGGTGGTCACGCGGACGGAGGACACGTGCCGCAAACGGTACTATGACATAAAGCGACAAGTCAAGTCCAAAATGGCCAAGGAGGCGAAGTCGGCTCGAAAAACCGGTGGTGGGCAGCCCTATATTGCAAGATATCTGGAGTATGAGGAGCCCATACGGAGTGTCATACCTTCTGAAGTAGTCTCTGCAACCCATGTCCGGGATTCCGATAGGCCCAGGAAGAATGGTGAGCATGTGTATTTGCATTTACATTCTATGACCTTATTTTTTTTTTTAAATGTGTGTCATGTGACGTTGCATATTACTCCCATCTTCAAGTGTGTGTCAGCAAATACATTGTTTTGGTTAATGTTTTATACAAAAGCCAATGTAACATCTTACTTTATTGTATGTCATGTGTTTTTATGAAAGATATTTTGCATGTGTAGTTTGGACTTAGTGTGTCTCTGAATTGTCCTGCAATAATGTTTTCCTTTTGGGACTTTTTTTTTTATAATTGGGACTATGTTTTATATTTATGTGATCCATGTGCAATGTTTCAAAAACAGTGGTTGTCATGTTAGAGGCTGGAGTAGTGGAAAGTGGTTTGGAAACCACTTACATGTGTAATGTCATTATTAGATAATGTAATATTTTTTAACAAAATACCACTATTTCTTTGATAATTTTTAGTTTGTATTTGTACCGTGACACCACACTGCAGTGTAATTTTTAAAATATTTATACATTTTGGTTTGGCTCATATAGTGGTAATGTGTGTTTGGAGTGCCACATCACAGAGCAATTTATATATTGCATCTGTAATATTTTTCCTTTCAATACAAAATGAAGATGTGTGTGTTTTTGGTTGGTAATGTTTTTTTTTTTACTTGTGGCCTATGTCAGTGTCCTGTACATGTTTTCCTGTGTTGATTTTTCCATAGTGCATATGTCTATTGGACAATGTTTATTGTTTCATGTATTGTTTTTTTTTTTGTTTCCGGTCCTTATGTTTTTATTAAAAATAAAGCAAGCATTTCTTAAAGAATAAATGTTTATAAGCATAATGGGTGAATGTATCAACAATAGCATGAATATTTTTTTATTTTTTTTATACAGTGTTTGAAAAAATAAGATTTTACTCACCGGTAAATCTATTTCTCGTAGTCCATAGTGGATGCTGGGAACTCCGTAAGGACCATGGGGAATAGCGGGCTCCGAAGGAGGCTGGGCACTCTAGAAAGATTTATGACTACCTGGTGTGCACTGGCTCCTCCCACTATGACCCTCCTCCAAGCCTCAGTTAGGACACTGTGCCCGGACGAGCTGACATAATAAGGAAGGATTTTGAATCCCGGGTAAGACTCATACCAGCCACACCAATCACACCGTATAACTCGTGATACTATACCCAGTTAACAGTATGAATATAACTGAGCCTCTCAACAGATGGCTCAACAATAACCCTTTAGTTAGGCAATAACTATATACAAGTATTGCAGACAATCCGCTCTTGGGATGGGCGCCCAGCATCCACTACGGACTACGAGAAATAGATTTACCGGTGAGTAAAATCTTATTTTCTCTGACGTCCTAGTGGATGCTGGGAACTCCGTAAGGACCATGGGGATTATACCAAAGCTCCCAAACGGGCGGGAGAGTGCGGATGACTCTGCAGCACCGAATGAGAGAACTCCAGGTCCTCCTCAGCCAGGGTATCAATTTTGTAGAATTTTGCAAACGTGTTTGCCCCTGACCAAGTAACAGCTCGGCAAAGTTGTAAAGCCAAGACCCCTCGGGCAGCCACCCAAGATGAGCCCACCTTCCCTGTGGAATGGGCTTTCACTGATTTAAGATGCGGCAGTCCAGCCGCAGAATGCGCCTGCTGAATCGTGTCACAGATCCAGCGAGCGATAGTCTGCTTAGAAGCAGGAGCACCCAGCCTGTTGGGTGCATACAGGATAAATAGCGAGTCAATTTTCCTGACTCTAGCCGTCCTGGAAACATAATTTTTCAAGGCCCTGACTACGTCCAGTAACTTGGAATCCTCCAAGTCCCTAGTAGCCGCAGGCACCACAATAGGTTGGTTCAAGTGAAAAGCTGATACCACCTTAGGGAGAAACTGGGGACGAGTCCTCAATTCTGCCCTATCCATATGGAAAATCAGATAAGGACTTTTATATAACAAAGCCGCCAATTCTGATACACGCCTGGCCGAAACCAAGGCCAATAACATGACCACTTGCAACGTGAGATATTTTAGATCCACGGTTTTTAGTGGTTCAAACCAATGTGATTTTAAGAAACTCAACACCACGTTGAGATCCCAAGGTGCCACTGGAGGCACAACCGGGGGCTGAATATGCAGCACTCCTTTTACAATGTCTGAACTTCAGGTACTGAAGCTAATGCTTTCTGGAAGAAAATCGACAGAGCCGAGATCTGTATCTTAATGGAGCCTAATTTTAGGCCCATAGACACTCCTGCTTGTAGGAAATGCAGAAATCGACCTAGTTGAAATTCCTCTGTTGGGGCCTTTTTTGGCCTCACACCAAGCAACATATTTCCGCCATATGCGGTGATAATGTTTTGCAGTTACATCTTTCCTGGCTTGAATCAGCGTAGGAATGACTTCCTCCGGAATGCCCTTTTCCTTTAGGATCCGGCGTTCAACCGCCATGCCATCAAAACGTAGCCGCGGTAAGTCTTGGAACAGACAGGGCCCCTGCTGCAGCAGGTCCTGTCTGAGCGGCAGAGGCCATGGGTCCTCTGATATATTTTCTTGAAGTTCTGGGTACCAGGCTCTTCTTGGCCAATCCGGAACCACAAGTATCGTTCTTACTCCTCGCCTTCTTATTATTCTCAGTACCTTTGGTATGAGAGGCAGAGGGGGGAACACATAAAACGACTGGTACACCCACGGTGTTACCAGAGCGTCCACAGCTATCGCCTGAAGGTCCCTTGACCTGGCGCAATATCTTTTATAGCTTTTTGTTGAGGCGGGACACCTTCATGTCCACCTGTGGCCTTTCCCAATGGTGTACAATCCTTTGGAAGAGTTCTGGATGAAGTCCCCACACTCTCGGGTGGAAGTCGTGTCTGCTGAGAAGATCTGCTTCCCAGTTGTCCACTCCGGGAATGAACACTGCTGACAGTGCTAACACATGATTTTCCGCCCATCGGAGAATCCTTGTGGCTTCTGCCATCGCCATCCTGCTTCTTGTGCCGCCCTGTTGGTTTACATAGGCGACTGCCGTGATGTTGCCTGATTGGATCAGGACCGGCTGGTTTTGAAGCAGAGGCCTTGCCTGACTCAGGGCATTGTAAATGGCCCTCTGTTCCAGAATATTTATGTAGGGAAGTCACCTGACTTGACCAAAGTCCCTGAAAGTTTCTTCCCTGTGTGACTGCCCCCCAGCCTCAAAGGCTGGCATCCATGGTCACTAGGACCTAGTCCTGTATGTCGAACCTGCGGCCCTCTTGAAGATGGGCACTCTGCAGTCACTACAGTAGAGATACCCTGGTCCTTGGAGACAGGGTTATCAGCCTAATGCATCTGAAGATGCGACCCGGACCACTTGTCTAACAGGTCCCCCTGAAAAGTTCTTGCATGGAACCTGCCGAATGGGATTGCTTCGTAGGAAGCTAACATTTTTCCCAGGACTCGCGTGCAATGATGCACCGATAACTGTTTTGGCTTCAGGAGGTCTCTGACTAGAGATGACAGCTCCTTGGCTTTCTCCACCGGGAGAAACACTTATTTCTGGTCTGTGTCCAGAACCATCCTCAGGAACAGTAGACGTGTCGTAGGAACCAGCTGTGACTCTGGACTGTTTAGAATCCAACCGTGCTGTTGTAGCACTTTCCAAAATAGTGCTACCCCGACTAGCAACTGCTCCTTGGACCTCGCCCTTATAAGGAGATTGTCCAAGTATGGGATAATTAAAACTCCCCTTTTTCGAAGGAGTATCATCATTCCGGCCATTACCTTGGTAACACCCTCGGTGCCATGTACAGTCCAAACGGCAGAGTCTGGACTTGGTAATGGTAATCCTGTACCACAAATCTGAGGTACTCCTGACGAGGATAGTAAATAGAGACATGCAGGTAAGCATCCTTGATGTCCCGGGATACCATGTAATCCCCCTCGTCCAGGCTTGCAATAACCGCCCTGAGCGATTCCATCTTGAACTTGAATTTTTTATGCATGTGTTCAAGGATTTTAAATATAAAGAAGGGTCACACCGAACCATGCGGTTTCGGTACCCCAAACCGTGTGGAATAGTAACCCCGTCCTTGTTGAAGTAGGGGCACCTTAAGTATTACCTGCTGGGAATACAGCTTATTAATTGCCTCTAGCACAGCCTCCCTGCCTGAGGGAATTGTCGGCAAGGCATATTTGAGGAAAACGGCGGGGGGAAGACATCTCGAATTCCAGCTTGTACCCCTGAAATACTACTTGAATGAAACAGGGATCCACCTGTGAGCGAGCCCACTGATCGCTGAAATTTTTGAGACGGCCCCCCACCGTACCTGGCTACACCTGTGGAGCCCCCGCGTCATGCTGTGGACTCAGAGGAAGCGAGAGAAGAATTATGATTCTGGGAACAGGCTGACTGGTGCAGCTTTTTCCCTCTTCCCTTGTCTTTGTACAGAAAGGAAGCGCCTTTGACCCGCTTGCTTTTCTGAAGCCGAAAGGACTGTACCTGATAATACAGTGCTTTCTTAGTCTGTGAGGAAAACTGAGGTAAAAATATTTCTTCCCAGCTGTTGCTGCGGATACGAGGTCCCAGAGACCATCCCCAAATAATTCCTCACCCTTATAAGGCAGAATCTTTTAAGGTCATCATCACCTGTCCAGTGACAGGTCTCTAATACCCTCCTGACAGAATGGACATTACATTCATTTTGGATGCCAGCCGGCAAAATATCCCTCTGTGCATCCCTCATATATAAGACGACGTCTTTAATATGTTCTCATGTTAGCAAACTAGTATGTTTGACAGGGTCACCGACCACGCTGCAGCAGCACGCTCTGCAGGTTTCAGTCTAGTACCTGAGTGTGTAAATACAGACTTCAGGATAGCCTCCTGCTTTTTATCAACAGGTACCTTCAAAGTGGCCATTCCTAAAACGGCAGTGCCACCTATTTTGACAACCGTGTGAGCGCCTTATCCACCCTAGGGGATATCTCCCAGCGTAACTTATCCTCTGGCGGGAAAAGGTACGCCATCAGTAACTTTTTAGAAATTACCAGTTTCTTATCAGGGGGAACCCACGCTTTTCACACACTTCATTCATTCATCTGATGGGGGAACAAAACACTGCCTGCTTTTTCTCCCCAAACATAAAAACCCCATTTTTAGAGGTTAATGTCAGAAATGTGTAACACTTTTTTTTTTTTTTTAATTGCCGGGATCAAGTCACGGATGTTCCTAGTGGATTGTGTATATGTCTCAACCTTGTCGACACTGGAGTCAGACTCCGTGTCGACATCTGTGTCTGCCATCTGAATGAGCGGGCGTTTTTGAGCCCCTGATGGCCTTTGAGACGCCTGGGCAGGCCACGGGCTGAGAAGCCGGCTGTCCCACATCTGTTACGTCATCCACCCTTTTATGTAAGGAGTTGACACTGTCGGTTAATATCTTTTACCTAACCATCCACTCTGGTGTCGGCCCCACAGGGGGCGACATCACATTTATCGGCATCTGCTCCGTCACTATATAAGCCTCCTCCTCAAACATGTCGACACAGCTGTACCGACACACCGCACACACATAGGGAATGCTCTGACTGAGGACAGGACCCACAAAGCCCTTTGGGGAGACAGAGAGAGAGTATGCCAGCACACACCAGAGCGCTATATAATGAGGGGATTAACACTATAACTGAGTGAATTTTCCCCCATAGCTGCTTGTATATACAATATTGCGCCTAAATTTAGTACCCCCCCTCTCTTTTTTACCCTTTGAGCCTGAAAACTACAGGGGAGAGCCTGGGGAGCTTTCTTCCAGTTGCACTGTGAAGAGAAAATGGCGCCAGTGTGTCTGAGGGAGATAGCTCTGCCCCTTTTCCGCGGCCTATTCTCCCGCTTTTTTCTGGATTCTGGCAGGGGTATTTACCACATATATAGCCTCTGGGGCTATATATTGTGGTATTTTTGCCAGCCAAGGTGTTTTTATTGCTGCTCAGGGCGCCCCCCCCAAGCGCCCTGCACCCTCAGTGACCGGAGTGTGAAGTGTGTATGAGGAGCAATGGCGCACAGCTGCAGTGCTGTGCGCTACCTTGGTGAAGACTGATGTCTTCTGCCGCCGTTTTTCCGGACCTCTTCTTGCTTCTGGCTCTGTAAGGGGGACGGCGGCGCGGCTCCGGGACCGAACACCAAGGACTGGGCCTGCGGTCGATCCCTCTGGAGCTAATGGTGTCCAGTAGCCTAAGAAGCCCAATCCGGCAGCAAGCAGGCGAGTTCGCTTCTTCTCCCCTTAGTCCCTCGCTGCAGTGAGCCTGTTGCCAGCAGGTCTCACTGAAAATAAAAAACCTAAATCTATACTTTCTTTCTAAGGGCTCAGGAGAGCCCCTAGTGTGCATCCAACCTCGGCCGGGCACAAGATCTAACTGAGGCTTGGAGGAGGGTCATAGTGGGAGGAGCCAGTGCACACCAGGTAGTCATAAATCTTTCTAGAGTGCCCAGCCTCCTTCGGAGCCCGCTATTCCCCATGGTCCTTACGGAGTTCCCAGCATCCACTAGGACGTCAGAGAAAAGCAGTACTACTCGTCGGCCAGTAACTCCTATCGCATCTGATGATGATGACGCTGCGGAAGCAGGTAAAGTGTCCATTGTAGTATAGGGTATGTTTGTAAAGGAATGGCCATAACAAAATTGCACTTTCATTATTAGGTCCATCAAAAGAAGTATGGAGCAGCAGAAGTGGGACTTCTGTAAGACATCACCACAAAAAACCTGTGGCCGAAAAGAAAGCAAGGTCGTATGTCCAGGGCCAACCACAGCAGGCTACCCCGCCACGAAGATTATCGTCCATATGTTCTGTCCCCCCACTCCAAATTTTGGACACACCTCCAAGACGTCATCCACACTCCCCTCATCTTGATTGTGAGTATCAAACTGAAATAAATGTAAACAATTTCAGAACGTAATCCTACTTTTTCTTAACCGCATTAAGTCAAAACACATCAAAAACTTAGATACTTACCGCAGTAAGTAAAACCTGAAATGGATCCAAGCTAAATGGCCTTGTCCACATCCAGTAAAGATATGTATGTCCACTTGAGCCATACAGTATCACATTGTGTTTAAGATGCTGCAACAAAAAAATCATGTTTTTTTAAAGAAAAAAGTAAGTTTTTTTTTCCAAATTTCACATGTGTATTTGAGGTAACATTGTAAAATACATATAAAAACATTACTATGTTTGTTTGATCAAAGCTATAAGGTAACACGTTATGGATTCCAATGTGTTTTTATGGTGGAGAATGTGTGAGCTACAATAAAACTAAAGTGTTTGCTTTCACAATTAAGTAACCAGACACATTTGCCACAACCAGGCATATGTATGTATTTAAGTTATGAGTGCTGATGTTGCTAGGCAGAATATTTGAAAGCAACAGTGAATGACATATGTTCCATGTGTAGTAATTTGTTTACATTTCTCAAACATATGGATAGCTAACGGAGATTTGTTTAACATTTCAGCTTCTAGTCCTGGGAACAGCATCCCTCCGCAACAACAGCAACACAGTGACATGGAGGAGACAAACATCTTAGAAATGCAGCCATTAAGCCAAGGAATGAGCCCCCCAGCACCTGTGAGTACACCACCACAGCAAAGCACACCACCACCACAACACAGCCCAACAACACCAGTAACACAAGGCCCTGATCAGGTGTTTTGGACCATTTGGGCTAGACAGCAGGCCACTAATGAAGATTGCCTGCGTAGGCAGACACAAATGTTTGCAAGCCTACAATGTCACCTCAGAAGAATATCAAGAAATCTGAATAGACAAAATGAACAAACAACCAGAATTGGCAATACCATGGAACTCATGCGTACAGACATTACACAGGTCATGGGCAACTTACAGCGCATAATGGAAGAACAGCACAGACTAATGGAAGAACAGTACAGACAACAGCAAAGTTATATGAACATTTTTCAAAACAATCAAAAGATTAATGAAACTTTATTCCGAATTGTAGACAATCAAAATGCTGCTACACATGAACTCAATGCCACCCTCACTAACCTGAATGAAACACTGAGATCCATGCACCAACAGCAAACAAGCAGCAGTTCTGGTACGACTACTCCAAATATCACGCCAGTCTCATCACCACCAAGATGCTCCACCAGAGCATGACAACATGACAGTGCTAAAGGCAAAGGGCAGGACAAGCAGCCACCCAAAAAAACGTGAAAAAAAAAACAAATTAGACATTTCTGATAAGTAACTCTAAATAGTTAGTAAGTGTATGTTTGGCAAAATATATATAACACTTAGCTCCTTGACAATTTATACAACATCATTAATTATAAGTGGTACAAACAACAACATACAATTTGTACGCACATTTATTCTTTACCATTTTTTTTTGTATTGGAGGAGGGAAATGTTGATGGAGCCACACATACATGTTAGCAGGAAGTAACCAGACCACTTGATTTTTTTCTAATCATTACTCTTTCTAGATTCCAATCATTCTCATATCCTGCACACACAATCATTGCCAGGCAGCCACACACATGTTAGCAGGAAGTAACCAGACCACTTGATTTTTTTCTAATCATTACTCTTTCTAGATTCCAATCATTCTCATATCCTGCAGACAATCCAAATTACAATGTTATTGATAACTATTTTACCTTTCTTTTCTATACAACATTACAAGAAGAACACAATTGAGTTGCGTAAAAAGCTTTTAATATGTTGGCATTGAATTTTTTTAAAAACATTGACAAAATGAATGTCATTATTGTTGGGATATGTTTGTGTGTGTTAAAAAATAGTAAGAATGTTATTACACATGATGCAGAAACCAACAAATAAGATTTTTTTTACCAAAAAACAAAGAATGTGTATAATAATGTATATATGTGGCAAACTGTGTATTTACTTACACATCAGCAAGTTTACTGCAGCAAACATTAGGAAATAAATTATTTTTGATTACAGTAAGTTTGTGTCCCTTAAATATGATGGAGCATCACACATAAGGACACATGTATTCCTCAAGGCTAACATATTATATGTTGAGGAGTGTTTTTTTGGAACACAGGTTCTCAAACTCGGCCCTTAGGACCCCACACAGTGCATGTTTTGCAGGTCTACTCACAGAATCACAAGTGACATAATTAGCTCCACCTGTGAACCTTTTAACATATGTCTGTGAGTAATTCATACACCTGTGCTTCTACTGGGTTACGTGAAAAACATGCACTGTGTGTGGTCCTGAGGGCTGAGTTTGTGAACCTGTGCATTAGGAAGTTACACACAATGATAAAGTAAAATACTAAATGGATTATATGTGCTTGTAATAAATTAGCACTGCAAGTTTACGATCACTTATCCAGACTTAATGCATGCCACTCATAATCTGTTGTTTTGAGTTTTAAAATACACACAATACACATGCGACATTTGTTTTGCATAAAGCGTGGGTATGTTTGTATGTGTCAAGGAGACAGACACATTCTGAGTAATGGTTTTGCAAAAAAAATGGCAAAACATCTATTTATGATAACACAACAAATTAAATAAGCAAACCAAACTTACCTTAGAAATAGCGAGTGATGAGCTCTTGCCTAACCTGCCTCCCTACATCTGTACTCCAAGTATCACCAAATGTCTCTAATTCCTCTGCTTGCTGGGTGCTTTCTTCCTCCTCCTCTTCAACATGTGGCAGATGTTGTTGCAAACACATGTTATGAAGAAAGCAGCAGCAGAACACAATTTGAGTCACCTTGGAGGGACTATACAACAAAAGACCAGACTTATCCAGACACCGAAACCTAGATTTCAGCACACCAAAACATCTTTCTATCACATTCCACGTGGACTTATGTGCATGATTGTAATTGTGTTTAGCAGGGGTATCAGGTCGGGACAATGGAGTTAGAAGCCAAGAGAAACAGCCATATCCTCCATCATCTAAAAGACAGATATAGTAACATGATTCATGTTAAGATACAGCAACACATAAGTAACACACTGTGGGGTAGATGTATTTACCTGTAGAAGGCATAAGGAAGTGATAAACCAGTGATATGTGCAAGGTAATAAAGGCAGCAGACAATCTGTTCCTAAATGTTAATTTACATATTGGAGCTGATTGGCTGGTGCCTTTATCACCTTGCACATATCACTGGTTTCTCACTTCCTTATGCCTTCTACAGGTTAATACATCTGCACCTGTATTTGGACAAAGTATACGCAGGCCTACACATACCAAATTACATACCCAGCAGCCATCCATCTGGCATTTGTCCATCCTCAAACTTATCAAAGAGGGATGACTGACTGAGGATGAAGGAGTCATGGCAGCCCTCAGGGTAACCAGCAACAACACTCATTATTTTGAGATTTGCATCACAAACCACCTGCACATTTGTGGAGTGTTCGAAATGGCGATTAGTATATATGTGCTGCCTGCCCCTAGGTGGTCTCAGCTGAATGTGTGTGCAATCTATGGCTCCAAGCACATTGGGCATGCCAGCCAGCTCATAGAAATCTACCCTGACGGCATGCCACTGAGACTCCTGGGTAGGGAAGCAGATTGAGGCCTCGATGTGGGGCTGCAAAACAGCCAACACCTGTGTGTATATTTGAAAGAACAATAAACATGAGATTTTAGGACAGAACTGGCCACCCAGAAATTAAAACAAACAAAAAACAGAAGAGGTAGTTAGGTATACATCACCTGTGTTAAGATTCTGGAAAATGAGGGCTGTGAGATTCCTATGACATCCCCAGACACAGCCTGAAAGCTGCCAGTAGCCAGAAAGTGCAACACAGCCAGGAGTTTGTGCAGGCCTGAGACAGAGCGAGAGCGTGCTGTCTCACGGTCTAGGCCCAGTTTGACAAGGTCATACAGACGGAAAATGTTGTTACGATTTAGACGGAACATCTGTATGACCTTATCATCGGACAATGCGTTCAAGTTTAAACGCCCCCTAAAAAAACGAGGCCTGCGCAGCCTCCGCGGAACCTGTACAACCTGCTGACCATGTTCAGTTTCTTGGCCCTGGTTACTTACAGGCTGATGTCTGAGTTTGAGGAATCCCACAGCACACAAAAGATCACTGGCCCACAGTCCTGCTGCCATTTCTGAGTTTAGGTGTATTGAAATGGGCCTAACATCCTTTTATAGGCATCCTAATTCAGGTGTGATTGATTTTTGAGTTGCAGCACATGTAAACACGATTGAAAAAAGCAGGTCTATTTTTTTGCCGCTTTTTTTACCGATTTGCAAAAAAATACGACCGCAATTGAGCACTCAGAAACTAACACCCAAATACGAATGAATAGTGAATTCCCGTATTGTATGAAATAACAGCCGCGTTTGACTGATGGTCTATTCATTCGTATTTCGGAACTTTGCAAATCAAACCATTACGAATAGTCCAAACACTGCCGAGATTGGTGCTTAGTGAATTCCCAGATTGGGACTTAGAAAAAAAAAACACAAATCGGACAAACTCGAATTCTTAGTAATATTGGCCCTGGTTTGATAATGGTTATTACAAACTGCGGACAGGGATGGCGATGGGGACCAGGTTTGCCCTGAGCTATGCCAACCTGTTCATGAGTAAGTGGGAGGAGGACAACATCTGGCAGGGGCATGGCTTCGGGGCAAACCTGGTCCTCTGGCGATGTTTTATAGACGACATACTGTTAATTTGGAAAGGGACAGAAAGTGACCTACAAGCATTCATATCCTACATTAACGACAACCACCGAAACTTACAATTCACTACCACTTACAGTAAAGAGAAGGCAATCTTCCTGGATTTAGACATTCACATCGTCAACAACAGGATAGAAACACGCACATACCACAAACAAGTGGATGTGAACAGCTATATCCTATCTACCAGTAGCCATCACCTCAACTGGCTCAAAAGTATCCCCGTAGGGCAATTCACAAGACTGAGGAGAAATTGTACACAGATAGATGACTACAAGGAACAGGGACAGGAGTTAAAACAAACATTTTTTGATAAAAGATATGACAAAGAGCCTGTAGACAAGGTATATCAGAAACTGGAAGAGACAGATAGGGGAACACTTCTGACGTACAAAGATAAGAACCAAGCAAAACAAGGAAATGATATATACTTTGTGACACAGTACAACACTGCAGCTGGAAAAATCAAACAAAGCATAAAGAAACATTGGGCCATTCTGATGCAAGATGAGACATTAGCCAGAATCCTACCCCCACAACCAAAAGTAGTGTACAGAAAGGCCCCCGATTTAAGAACGAAATTAGTACACAACCACATTCCTCCGTCTGAGACCCATCAGATGAAACTAGATGGCGCGACCAAAAGACAGGGATTCCACCATTGTGGTTCATGTCTAGGCTGCAGAACCACTAGTTCAAGAATGACCACAAGCATTACAGAATTCACATCAAACACCACAGGACAGAAACATATGGTCAGGGAAGAGTTATCATGCCACATGAAAGGGGTTGTATACCTCATCACATGCCCATGCGGACTCCAGTATATTGGACGCACCATCAGGACATTAAAGATCAGGATATCAGAACACATACCAAATATAAAAAGAGGTTACGAGAAACATAGTGTATCACAACACTTTAAAGAAAAACACATGCAAGACCCCACTCATATGCAATTTATGGCAATACAGCGAGTAACCAAGAATTGGCGAGGAGGAGACTACTTGAAAAAAATCAATAGGGAAGAACTCAAATGGATCTTCACTCTGAAGACCCTCACACCGAGGGGCCTGAACATAGACTATAACATCACCTCAGTTATATAATGAGACACATAAAATTCAAGATTCCTCAAAAGCAATTGGGCCCCCCCTCCTCTGAACTTTTACGGCTCATGGATTTACCGAAAATCCGTGCGGTCACCTTATAAAGGGGAACATCTGGTCCACAATTAGATCTAGTAGATGATGGACCAACTTATATGGGAACAGATCCATCACTCATTAAGGGGGTCACTAAAAGGTATAGCAACATAGATCTATTCACCATAAATGCACATTCTTTGTGAGGGACCACTCTCCATCTTATTGGAACAACTAGTTTCCCCACATTGCAAAATACTGAAACACACATATTTATGCAAAATATATGTGTGTAAACTTACCATTCATTTATGCACACTTCTTAACCATTTACCAATCTTTAATTAACCGTGGTATGTAATCTATTACATCCACGAACAATATCTGTGCAAACCTTTCACATTTCATTATTCATTTATTTGTTTTTAGATATATAATCCTCCAATATATCTATCTATCATGTTTCATACATTCAAATACACATCCCAAATTATTCAGATGAATGGAACAGACTTTGAATGAACTTTATCGACAACTGATGGACAAGAAGCATCCAATTGCAATAGAGGGTGTTAACTAGAGATGAGCGGGTTCGGTTTCTCTGAATCCGAACCCGCACGAACTTCATGTTTTTTTTCACGGGTCCGAGCGACTCGGATCTTCCCGCCTTGCTCGGTTAACCCGAGCGCGCCCGAACGTCATCATGACGCTGTCGGATTCTCGCGAGACTCGGATTCTATATAAGGAGCCGCGCGTCGCCGCCATTTTCACACGTGCATTGAGATTGATAGGGAGAGGACGTGGCTGGCGTCCTCTCCATTTAGATTAGAAGAGAGAGAGAGAGAGATTGACCTGATTTACTGGAGATTAGGAGTACTGTAGAACTGTAGAGAGTGCAGAGTTTACTAGTGACTGACCACAGTGACCACCAGACAGTGCAGTTTTATTTAATATATCCGTTCTCTGCCTGAAAAAAATGATACACAGTGACTCAGTCACATACCATATCTGTGTGCACTGCTCAGCCCAGTGTGCTGCATCATCTATGTATATATCTGACTGTGCTCAGCTCACACATCTTATAATTGTGGGGGAGACTGGGGAGCACTGCAGTGCCAGTTATAGGTTATAGCAGGAGCCAGGAGTACATATTATTATTAAAATTAAACAGTGCACACTTTTGCTGCAGGAGTGCCACTGCCAGTGTGACTGACCAGTGACCTGACCACACTGACCACCAGTATAGTTAGTAGTATAGTATACTATATTGTGATTGCCTGAAAAAGTTAAACACTCGTATCTGACTGTGCTCAGCTCACACATCTTATAATTGTGGGGGAGACTGGGGAGCACTGCAGTGCCAGTTATAGGTTATAGCAGGAGCCAGGAGTACATATTATTATTAAAATTAAACAGTGCACACTTTTGCTGCAGGAGTGCCACTGCCAGTGTGACTGACCAGTGACCTGACCACACTGACCACCAGTATAGTTAGTAGTATAGTATACTATATTGTGATTGCCTGAAAAAGTTAAACACTCGTCGTGTGACTTCACTTGTGTGGTGTGTTTTTTTTTATTCTATAAAAAACTCATTCTGCTGACAGACAGTGTCCAGCAGGTCCGTCATTATATAATATATACCTGTCCGGCTGCAGTAGTGATATATATATATTTTTTATATCATTATTTATCATCCAGTCGCAGCAGACACAGTACGGTAGTTCACGGCTGTAGCTACCTCTGTGTCGGCACTCGGCAGTCCGTCCATAATTGTATACCACCTACCCGTGGTTTTTTTTTCTTTCTTCTTTATACATACATACTACTACTACATCTCTTTATCAACCAGTCTATATTAGCAGCAGACACAGTACAGTACGGTAGTCCACGGCTGTAGCTACCTCTGTGTCGGCACTGGGCAGTCCGTCCATAATTGTATACCACCTACCCGTGGTTTTTTTTTCTTTCTTCTTTATACATACATACTACTACTACTACATCTCTTTATCAACCAGTCTATATTAGCAGCAGACACAGTACAGTACGTTTTGTTTATACAACATAAGGGTGGGTGGGAGGGCCCAAGGACAATTCCATCTTGCACCTCTTTTTTCTTTTATTTTTCTTTGCGTCATGTGCTGTTTGGGGAGGGTTTTTTGGAAGGGACATCCTGCGTGACACTGCAGTGCCACTCCTAAATGGGCCCGGTGTTTGTGTCGGCCACTAGGGTCGCTTATCTTACTCACACAGTCAGCTACCTCATTGCGCCTCTTTTTTTCTTTGCGTCATGTGCTGTTTGGGGAGGGTTTTTTGGAAGGGACATCCTGCGTGACACTGCAGTGCCACTCCTAAATGGGCCCGGTGTTTGTGTCGGCCACTACGGTCGCTAATCTTACTCACACAGCTACCTCATTGCGCCTCTTTTTTTCTTTGCGTCATGTGCTGTTTGGGGAGGGTTTTTTGGAAGGGACATCCTGCGTGACACTGCAGTGCCACTCCTAAATGGGCCCGGTGTTTGTTTCGGCCACTATGGTCGCTTATCTTACTCACACAGTCAGCTACCTCATTGCGCCTCTTTTTTTCTTTGCGTCATGTGCTGTTTGGGGAGTGTTTTTTGGAAGGGCCATCCTGCGTGACACTGCAGTGCCACTCCTAGATGGGCCCGGTGTTTGTGTCGGCCACTAGGGTCGCTAATCTTACTCACACAGCTACCTCATTGCGCCTCTTTTTTTCTTTGCGTCATGTGCTGTTTGGGGAGGGTTTTTTGGAAGGGACATCCTGCGTGACACTGCAGTGCCACTCCTAAATTGGCCCGGTGTTTGTGTCGGCCACTAGGGTCGCTAATCTTACTCACACAGCTACCTCATTGCGCCTCTTTTTTTCTTTGCGTCATGTGCTGTTTGGGGAGGGTTTTTTGGAAGGGACATCCTGCGTGACACTGCAGTGCCACTCCTAGATGGGCCAGGTGTTTGTGTCGGCCACTAGGGTCGCTTAGCTTAGTCATCCAGCGACCTCGGTGCAAATTTTAGGACTAAAAATAATATTGTGAGGTGTGAGGTATTCAGAATAGACTGAAAATGAGTGGAAATTATGGTTTTTGAGGTTAATAATAATATGGGATCAAAATGACCCCCAAATTCTATGATTTAAGCTGTTTTTTAGGGTTTTTTGAAAAAAACACCCGAATCCAAAACACACCCGAATCCGACAAAAAAAATTCGGTGAGGTTTTGCCAAAACGCGGTCGAACCCAAAACACGGCCGCGGAACCGAACCCAAAACCAAAACACAAAACCCGAAAAATTTCAGGCGCTCATCTCTAGTGTTAACCATTGATAACCAATCACTAATCAGATATCAGCTTAAAAGCACTCCAGAGTATCAGGGATGTAATCCTAGAAAAAGGCACATATGCTGAAACGCGTTGGAGACCTGATATATACCCAAACACAGACCTTCACCCCGTAATCACATCACAGATCCCCTTCCCCGGCTGGAGAGGGGGAACACACGTTTCCAGGCATACATCGTCCGCTCACGTGACTTTGCACGTGACGCCGGCACCAGGAAGTAGCAGACGGGACCCGCCAGCAGGAGAGAAACAGCGGCGCCTGTGACCGAGACGGGGACCGGAGCTACAGACAGGATCCACGGAGGCAGCGTAGGACGCGGGACGGGACTGCAGACACCGGCGGCAGGCGTGCCAGCTTGCCCCTGGCGGTAAGTGAGACCTACACAGCCCCACACCCGCTACCTCCAGCCGAGCACACCAGCCAGAGTCTGACAGGCGGGACGCCGCAAACTGTCACACTCACAAAGACCAAAAAAATAGAGACCAATCAGAAGTACATAGGCACACCACACCTATGGTAAAGGTGACCCATATCAGGGTACACCCGACATTAACCCCAGCCGGGTTCCTTCTGAGTAGGGTATACCATCAGGAGGGTATACAAATAAAGGGTGGTCTGCAAGACACACCTGATAGTGGTATTTGGACACATTGACTGTAAGGGTTTAAGCACAAGTGTACCATTTAGGAGGGTACACTTAGAAAGGGTGGTCTGCATGACACACCTGAAAAGGGACTTACATAAAGCAAACAATCAATAAATATACACAACCTATTCTGTCTCACGTTTGTCATTGCACACACAGGGAATATACATATAATTGGCAATCCCCATATAAGAACAAAGACACCCCCCCTTCTTCATCTATTCTCCCCCCCCCCCCCAGAAATCCACACCCCCAGAGCGCGCTGATCATTTCCTTTCAGTTCTCAGTATAATCAGTGCGCTGTTAGACGTGTGCCCGTTTTCCGCCATTAGTGCAGTGGGATTTAGACAATTGATTAAGTTATTGTGTCCCCGGTACAAAATCCCATCTAGATTCCACTTCACTAGGCAGGCGATAGCGAGATTTTACCAATTAATATCAGTGATTTAGAATTAATAATTACAGTGATCTTGCCAAATAATTACAGTGATTTTGTCATTTTCTTCCAGTGATTTGGACCAATAATACCATTGCTTAGAACAAATAATTCCAGTGATTTTGTCAATTTCTTCCAGTGATTTGGACCAATAATACCATTGATTAGAATGAATAATTCCTGTGATATTGAGGTGTTTGTGTCGCTTAGCTTAGCCGTCCAGCGACCACAGTGCACCTTTTTTTCTCTTTTCTTTGCATCATGTGCTGTTTGGGGACAATTTTTTTAAGTGCCATCCTGTCTGACACTGCAGTGCCACTCCTAGATGGGCCAGGTGTTTGTGCTGGCCACTTGGGTCACTTAGCTTAGTCATCCAGCGACCTCGGTGCAAATTTTAGGACTAAAAATAATATTGTGAGGTGTGAGGTGTTCAGAATAGACTGGAAATTAGTGGAAATTGTGGTTACTGAGGTTAATAATACTATAGGATCAAAATTACCCTAAATTCTATGATTTAAGCTGTTTTTGAGGGGTTTTCGAAAAAAAAAAAACCCACCCGAATCTAAAACACACCCGAATCCAACAAAAAATTTTCAGGGAGGTTTTGCCAAAACGCGTCTGAATCCAAAACACGACCGCGGAACCGAATCCAAAACCAAAACACAAAACCCGAAAAATTTCCGGTGCACATCTCTAATATACACACACCTCTCAAACAGATACACACACACACATCATAAATCGATTGTGCTCATCATGGAGCCATTATAGAAGTTACCAGACACCATGCTGCAGAATCATCAGCAGCAGCTCCTTCCTCGTGTGGTATAGTCTTGGGGGCGGAGCTTGGCTCAGTCAGGACCCGAGTGGAGAGAGTGGACTCTGGAGGAGAGGGGAGGGGCGGCCAGTGCACTGTCCTGCACGGCTCTGCGGCTACTGGTCACACTGACAGGTGAGAGTGCCGGGGCTTCAGGAGGTGGGGCCTGAGAGGATGGCTGCTGGCAGTCTGTGTGACAGGATAAAGGTCTATCCTGTCAATCCTTTCAGTCTCCTGCTGTGGGCCTATTTTCAATGGGGGGACTGGAGCTGCAGCTACACCCGCCCCATTGTTAATCCGTCCCTGTGTACAATACAATATATTTCAGCTTATCTGTCCACATGTGGCATTCCTAGGTACAGCAAGGTCCCAACGTGTTTCATCCTTAGCCTGGACTTCATCAAGGGGATAATGCTCAAGGGACAAACTAGACATATTTATAACCAAGAAATAACAGGATGAAGATTGTGTGTGGCCCAAAAAATAGTGACATCACTTCCTGTACATTTCCTACAGGAAGAAGGATCATAATAACCTTAAAACACAATTATAGCCACTAATTTTATATATACACCATGAAGAGAGCTATTAGCACATGTGTATGCTATATTAATTCTTAAAAACAAACAGGTAGGACTTCAGTGCCAGCCACCTATCTACCCTGCTACACGCCGTTTCCAGGTGTCTAAACACCCCCTTACAGCACCCCATACCTGCCTCAGGTTGCCCCCCCTGTGCATGGATCGCTTCCTGGCCGGGATGCCGGGGAAATCAGCCCATTCGCGGCCCGATCCTGATCGCGGGTCCACATCCAAAATGGCACCTCCCACTCAGCCTGATGCCGGGGACCCTGCCTCTGGACCACAGGCTGACGGACCTGCTTCAAAAAGGTCAGGTGAACATCCTCCCAATGCTGAGCAGCCCCCTGACCTCCCTCTGTCCTACCAAGATATAGTTAAAGCAGTGAGAGAGACAGTGCAGCCCCTGCTCCAGGAACAAGCACAAACACATGCTGCAGCTTTGCAACAAGCAGTTACTGATATAAAGAGTCAGTGTAAACAACTTGCTAAACGTATGTCTCATGTTGAACACACTGCTGGGGAAAATTTCCAAGCTATAGCTGACATGAAGGAGGGAATGATCAAGTTTCATGATTCTGATGCAATGGTGAGGGCTAAGTTGGACGATCTCGAGAACAGATTGAGGCGAAACAACCTCAGTCTGATTGGCCTTCCGGAAGCCATCAAAGGACCCGCGTTGTATGATTTTCAGCGTAATACTCTGCCTGATTTATTGGGGATACCTGACATTTGTTTCGATTTAGTTGTGGAAAGGGCCCACAGGACGGGTCCTGTGCGTATGTCTTCCTCTGCCTCTGCTAGACCCAGACCGGTGCTGTTTCGATGCCTCAACTTCTTACACAAAGAAGCCCTGTGGTCTGCATCACGCAAGAAGAAGGATCTCATTTGGGAAGAATCTCTGCTCTTAGTGTTCCAAGACTATTCCCCTGAGCTTACCAGGCTGCGTAAAACTTTTTCCCCTACCTGTTCTAAATTGGCCCAAGTGGGGCGTAAGTTCACCTTGCTATACCCGGCGAGATTGCGGGTATTTGAAGGTGCCTCATTTAAAGATTTCACAGTTCCTGAGGATGCAGAGGCATATATCTCCGAAGCAAATTGTTCCGAGAATGAGGCTGACTATGTTGACCCAGGAATTTCATGGATAATGTGTAATTTTCCAATTTACACATGATAGCTGTTCATTTCTGCAGTGCCCTTGTCATTTTATTTTTCCCTAATGTTTTGGATGTGGTCTTGCAGTCATGTACACCTTGTCTGACTCTGGACATGTCTTCAGACAGGGGCAGTCTCCGTACTGTTCTCTCCTTTCCTGTGGTCATATATTTATGTTTGGGTAACCAGTACTCCCTTTTTTGATTATGATAGGTGGTGGTGGCTAGGAGTGAGTACCTCCATGCTGCATAGTGCAAGGCCTTCCTTGCCTGCAGTGAAGTCTCTTGAAGAGAGAATTCAGAGTTTTCCAAGCAAGGAATTATCTGAAACTGTGTTTTTTGTTCTACTGTTAATATGTTTGTGTTGTTTTGGTGTGGCTGGGTATGTCTGGTTGTCTTGTGTCCCCCCCCCCCCCTTCCCCTTTCTCAGGTTCCCCCCAGTATTTCCTTACTTTTCTGTTCACTAATTGATATTATTATTACACTGTTTTATATATTGTCTGTCTGTCTTTCTCAATATAAGATGGATTTATGGCTACTCTTAAAGTAGCGACCTGGAACATCGGTGGTATACACTCACCAATCAAAAGAAAAAATGTCTTATGTACCTGAATAAATTGAAGCTAGATTTTGTACTCTTGCAGGAAACACATCTCCTCTCCCCCGAAGCCCAAAAATTGGGTACTTTAGGCTGGCGTGTTCTTTCTGATGCCCCCTATTCCTCAAAAGCTAGAGGTGTTATGATTCTAGCCAGATCCCGACTCCCGATCCAGATAATAACATCTGTCCCAGACCCAGAAGGCTGGTTTATAGTACTGGAAATTGATGTTTATAATATGAGATATGTTTTCTGTGCCGTTTATGCCCCCAATAAGTACTCTAAACAATTTATCCGCCTACTCATTCTCCCGTATTCATCTATGCCGTTAATTATAGGCGGGGATTTCAATATGATATCCTCGAAAATACTGGATACTAATTCTTCCACACACACGAGATCCCTCCAAGCTTGGTATTCCATATATAATGCAACAATTGAAGACTACTGATGTGTGGAGATTCTTTCACCCTACGGAGAAGGAATTTACATGTCTCTCTGCCGCTCATCATACATTGTCACGTATAGACTTCCTCCTATTGTCTGATTCTTTAATCCCCAGTTTGGTGCAGACTAGTATAGAACCTGTGGCCATCTCTGATCATTGTTTGGTTTGGGTGGAATTTTCTACTTCTCTGGATGTGGGTGCTTTTAGGAGGTGGCGATTTCCTACTGATTTCCTACTGTTTCGTTTAGGGAACAATTGATAGTGTTTTGGGAGGACTTTCAAAAGGAAAATGCTGACATGGCTCTAACTGACCCTCAACTTTTTTGGCAGGCCGCAAAAGCTGTTCTTCGAGGGCGTATAATAGAATTTGTATCTCGCCGCAAAAAGCAGTTTGCTACCACTTTTAAATTAGTCCAACAGACATTGACTGAGACTTATACTACTTTTAAGACGAAACCCACATTATCCTCCAGACGTCTCTACCTTGCAGCTAAAACCCACTTTGAGGCCACTTTAAAAACCTTAGGAGATAGACATGCCTTCCATAAAAATCATAGGTTTCACCGTTTTGGAAATAAAACAGGACGACTGTTATCAAATTTATTAAAGGGAGTTTCTCCAGACTCGCTTATACAGGCGCTTAACGCCCTGATGCTTCCCTTGCTACAGAATCTAGAGATATAGCGGCTGTGCTTTCCGGTTTTTACTCGGATATATATGCAACCCCCCAGATTGATTTGGATTCTAAATCTTCTTTTTGGCAGTCTCTGCAGTTACTGGTTCTTGATTCTTCTCTGGCTAATGGCATCTGTGCTCCAATTACTCTTCCAGAAGTTGAGAAAGCAATAAGGTCTCTGAAGCCAGTTAAGACTCCAGGTCCCGATGGTTTTTCAGGGGAATTTCATAAAATCCTACATTCTCGCATAGTGACAACCCTGACGGACGTGTTCAACGTTATTTTGTGTTTCCATAAAATCCCACAATACTTTAATGACGCCATGATTCGTCTTCTCCCTAAACCGGGGAAAGACCTTAATCTCCTGGGCAGCTATAGGCCCATCTCACTACTTAATATAGATTACAAATTATTTACAAAAATTTTAGCAGACAGATTAAAACCCCTTTTACCCTCTTTAATTCATATAGACCAGACTGGATTTATCACTGGGCGGCACTCCTCTAACAATATTTGAAAAGTCCTGGCTGCGGCGCACTGGGTGGGGCTCAGTGGGGACCAGAACCCGCACTTTATATTGTCTATAGATGCTGAGAAAGCTTTTGATTTAGTCAGTTGGGATCATTTGTTTACTACGTTATCACACTTTGGGTTTCCGCTGGGCCTCTCCAGTGTGCTGCAGACCCTGTATGCATCCTCGAGCTCACGTATACTCTGCAATGGCTATCTCTCTGAACCAGTGCAATTGCATAGAGGTACCCGACAGGGCTGCCCCCTATCCCCTTTACTGTTCGCCCTAGCTATAGAACCTCTGGCTGTAGCTTTGAGAGAACTCCCGCAGTTTTCTGGAATTTCTATCGGTCATCAAGAATTGAAATTAAGCCTTTTCGCTGACGAAATGTTATTGTTTATTACAGACCCCCACAAATCGATACCATCCATAATGTCCTTGCTATTCAAGTTAGGCTCCTTTGCTGGATATAGAATTAACATGTCTAAATCCGAACTTTTACCACTTAAACCCCCCGCATTACACATGGCCTCCTCTCCTGTCCTGTCGCAATTTACATTCAACACTTCCACACTTAAATACTTGGGCATCCTTATCCCTATAGAGCTTTCAAATCTTTATTCAGTTAATTTTTCTCCTATCCTGACTAAGGTGTCGCAATCTTTATTTTCTTGGTCTACACTCCCTATCTCCTTACTAGGTAGAGTAGCCGTACTAAAAAGCATCATATTCCCTAAGATTTCTTATGCTCTTCAATTATTACCTCTTCAACTTAACAAGGCTGATCTTCTTGCTTATGACAGACTATTCACAAAATTTTTATGGAGTGGAAAACGATCCCGCATAGCCCTATCCAAACTCAAGCTGAAGAAACCCAATGGTGGTCTAGCGGTACCGGATTTAGCAGCGTTCTCCAGGGCAGTTTCTTTTAAATACCTTTCAGATTGGCTATTAGAGTCTTCCACCTATGCTAACTATGATATTGAACAAGCCCTTGTGGCACCGTATGATCTGCGTGCACTGATACATACCCCCAAAAATCTGTTACCCTTAAGTGTCAAGAACAATATACTATTTTGGGATACTTACCAAGCTTGGGGGACCATAAATTTTGCCTTAGATAGACATCCTGGGCAATCTAGATTTATTCCATTTTTGGGCAACCCTTGTTTTATACCGGCTTTGGAAAACATCAGGTTTCAATATTGGAAACAGAAAGGTATAGCGGTAGTGAGAGATGTTTTTGATCCAGGAGGTGTTCTGTACTCCTTTCAGGACCTAGTGGAGAAGTTTGGACTTCATTGCTCAGACTTTTTTATGTATCTCCAACTTTGCCACTCCTTACCGCCTGTGTGGAGGTCCGAGGATGGGCCTGATCCCCTGGTAGCTTTGCTCACTAGGACGAACAAACAAGGTTTTAAGACCCAATGGATTTACTGGGACCTACTACCTACGGGTAATAAATAAGATGTGGTTACTTTGGTCACAGAGGTGGAGTGTTGATTTTTCCCGGGATGTAGCTTGGGCAGATACCTTTAAAGTTGTACCAAATGTATTTAAAGTGTAACACTCTTCCCAACTGCAGGAAACTCATTACAAGTTTTTACACAGAGCCTATATATCACCGGGAAGGCGGAAACATATGATTCCTGCGGAATCAGGCAGGTGCCCCAAGTGTAAGGCACCAGATGCCTCCTTTATGCATAATTTCTGGCATTGCCCCAAGATAATGAAGTTTTGGCACAAGGTACAATGGTACATAAGCCACACTTTTGGTATTAACATCCCCCTGACTCCGGATTCCTTTCTGGGCATGTTTGTTTCGACTTGGAACTTACCTCGCTCTCACTCAAATTTTATTCCCCTATTATGGGTGATTCTTACAGTTGGGAAGAAACTGATTTTAACTCAATGGATCTGTGCGTCCCCCCCAAGGTTGGAAGTTTTGAAATCCTCTTTGATAACACTATTATACTTTGAGAGGCAATCCACCTTGCCAGATTTAGGTACCAAAGTAACCCTCTTTTATAAGAAATGGGGCCCCCTGGTGGAATCCTTAGCTCCTTTGCAGCGCACTCATATATTACAACTGTTTGATGGCCTTTCGTTGACATCTTACAAAACTGTGTTTGATGACTGATCATTTTGTCTATTTGTTCTTTTATTGCCCCAATATATGTTTTTAAAAAACAAAAAATAATTTATTCTCTTTTTGACTACTGGTAGGGGAGTCCTGATCTCCCCCCCCCCCCTTCCCTTTTTTTTCTGTCTGTGTGTCTTGTGGTATGAATGTGTGGTTGAATGTTCTTTCGAATTTGTTTATTTTATTGGTTATGTGTATTGCCATTCTTTATATCTCTGGGGAGTGGTTTGAAGAATACGCTTTTGAGATGACGGTTTATGATCCCCTCCATCTTATCACATTCTGATTTGTACAATTCTAATGCTACATGGCTTTTTGATACCGATTGTTTGTATTCATTATTGAAACATTCTCAATAAAAACATTTAAAAACAAACAAACAGGTAATTCATATACAGTTAATAAAAAGGAGGTCCGGATCGGTGGTGGACTGCACCGCGTCATTTCCGGCCGCTGTGACTAATCCACTTGAGAAGAATGGGAAAGAGAGAGAGCGCTAGCCAGTGCCAGAAGGTGGGTGGAAAGCAACCCATCACTTCCGGCAAATGCCTCATGACTACATCCTTGCGGCCGGGATCCAACCGTGGAACGCACAACTGACGTCCACGTCACTTACGCTTTCTGGGGACAATAGAATACAGACTGTGCTTCCGCCCCACCGCAATAAGAAACAATATATATTACCATAATGGCATAAAGAGAAACAACTTTGCATACTCATGAAACATGATAAAAAAACATTTGAAATAGATGTCTAGTCCATACAATTCATATTTAATAAGAGTCCCATAAAGTGCAGTGATACTAATAGCTCCGGATTGGCCCAGAAGACATTGGTACACAGATCTGCAGAGGATGTCGATGGATGCTCCATTCCTACTCCCTCAACATCCAGATCTACTGATTCAGGGGCCTTGTCTTCACAGACATCTGAATTGACTGTCTTTGACAGCGTGGCTCTTGAGACCTTCATCCTGAAGTCAAAAGGATTCTCACAACAGGTAATTCAAACAATGCTTAGAGCAAGGAAACCCTCCTCAGCTCGCATTTATCACCAAATATGGCAAGCCTATATTCAATGGTGCAGTGAACTAAAATTTGACCCCAGGTCTTTCAGAATTTCCAAAATCCTAGCATTCCTTCAGGCAGCAATGGATAAAGGTTTAAGGGTGGCTTCCTTGAAAGTACAAGTGTCAGCACTGACTGTATGGTTCCAAAAGAAAATTGCCAACCTACAGGATGTGCACACTTTTTTCCAGGGAATGCTGCGCATTCAACCTCCTTTTGTTCCTCCTACAGTGCCTTGGGACTTAAATTTAGTTCTAAAGGCCTTTCAAGTTGCCCCATTTGAACCACTTAAAATAGTGGATCTTAAATGGTTGACAGCTAAAGTTCACTTTCTGCTGGCCATGGCTTCAGCTAGAAGAGTTTCAGATTTATGAGCATTGTTATGTCATCCTCCATTTCTGATTTTTTTTTTCCAGGTAGAGCATTTCTCAAAACTAAATCTGGCTATCTTCCCAAGGTGGTGTCTAAATTCCATCTTAATGAAGAAATTGTAGTCCCGGCTTTCCAGGGGCCGGACCTTTATGCAGGAGATGCATCGTTGGACGTAGTCCTTGCCTTAAGGATCTACATAGATTGTACCAGTGCTATCAGAAAGACAGATTCTCTCTTTGTTCTCTACGGATTTCATAAGAGAGAATGGCCTGCTGATAAGCAAACACTGGCGAGGTGGTTTCAGATGATGATTTCAGAAGCATATTCTCAAGCTGATCTCCCTGTTCCGGATAATGTCTCTACTCACTCTACTCGTAAGGTAGGTCCATCATGGGCAGCACAATGTGGTGCTTCAGCAGAACAGATATGTAAGGCAGCCACATGGTCTTCCATTCATTAGACATTATGCCATGGCTACCTTTGCCTCTCAGGATGCTGAATTCGGTCGAGGGATTCTCCTGTCCAATAAGGAGCGTCCCCACCACTAAATTGCTTTGGGACATCCCAATGTATCCTGTGGATACCCTGTGGACCCTGCAGGAGAAATATACATTATGGTAAGAACTTACTGTTAATAACAGTATTTCTCCTAAGTCCACAAGTTTCACAGGGATCCCACCCTGACACACCTGATTTGAGGATCCTTTCACTCACTAGCCTCTTCCCCCTTGTATGGAAGGATGTGCATGTGTGTTCTTCTTGCGTGTGTACTTCCTGACATACCTGCCTTTTGAAAAAGATGCCCTGCTGGCGTTGAAACGCGTTAAGGACACAGGTGGTTCTGTGGACCAACCCCTGCTTCATACCCTTTGCAGCGAGGCTCAATCGGAGCTGCCCGTGGGAGCTCATCCTGGACACTGCCACTGAGAGCACAGCTAACACCTGCCGCATAGCCAACGCACAGCCGCCGGGGCTCCAGTGCCTTCATCCACTCGTCAGCGGTGATCCGACAGCTCTGGGAGCGGCTGCATCCTGCTCAAGCCCGGCGGCGACTGCGGACATCGCTCTCCCCCACAGGGACTCACACTGACCGGCTGAAAGAGATCGCTCCGGGCTCTCCCTGCTGCCACTAATCCAGTGGCTTGGGTCCTAACAACAGCATACCTGCTTTACAACCATTGCTCACACAAGCACAGCATTGAAGATCATTAGGGATCTATTGTCTACAAGAGTGTCGGACCCGGCACACACCTAAATGGATTAAGGACCGCCCGGGATTCACATACATGAAGTGAGTGACTTGTTCTTGCACACAGACTTTTAACACTTCAGTTATTTTAACAGTGCAAATTCTGTTTAATTCATTCAGAACGCTACCTTTGTGGTATATATACCATAAGAAAACCCCTGCATCAAATTTGTTGATAAATCCTGTACTGGATGTTCAGGGACACTGTACCTAACAGATTTTATGTTATATTAATTCATTTGTATCACACTCCCGGGAGATTTGTTGTTTCATTTTTTAAATGTTTCCATTATCTGATTGTTGAGCGCAACTTGGCTTTGTTTTATTTAGTGTGTCATATAGGGATTGGCATTTCCCTTTTCCAAGTCGCTGCTGACAATCAGCATACACCACCATTCACCGAGCGCTCAGCTTTTAGTTTTTTCTGTTACCTCCTGCAGCCAGTCTGGACACAAAATGATGGCCAAAACGATGGGTCAAAAAGCCAAAGCACAGGATAATAGTAAGTTATATATTCAGGAATTAGTTTAGAAGTAGAAATTCTTTTTAGTTTGCTCGTAATTCAAATTCAGGACTGAGGCCTAGGTAGGCCTCACATCCTTATAGCACCCTTAGCATTTAAATTTACATTGGAAAGAAGTATGAAATTAAATGAAGATAAGAAGTAGACACAAAATGAGACTCCTCAGTTTTCAGGTGTTATTTTTAATCATTTATAGCATTTTCATGATCAAGCAATTATTGCATACAATTTGCAACAATGTAACCCTTGTGGCAAAATCCCGCCTAAATAAGTTTGGTAATGCAATACCTTTGTAAATGCAAACCAAAATGCCATTGGAAAAAGCAATTCAGTAGTCTATTTTTGGAGGACGGAATAGGAAAGGTGCACCAGTCCTGGAGGTACTGCAATACCAGGTCACTGCGTGAAGTAGACAGGAAAAGGATCCTGACACCATCACGGATCTACCTATTCCAACAATCTAGACTTGGTGGCTGCCAAGAAATTCTAACAAGCAGGCACACATTCCCTCCATCCCTCAGTCACTCACTCACTCACTCACTGCATCCCTTACTCACTCCTACATCGTGAGTTTCTCTCTTCTCTTGCAGGCTGGATGATGCACAATCATTTGCATGTGCTCCATCTCCGACACCCACACCCATGAGCCAACTTTCACGCCCATCCTGTCTCCGTGCTTTTTAAGTTTGCACAATGCTATGCAAACCTTCAATTAATTAATCAATCATGCAAGCAAGCAACAAGCAAGTAGTGTGACGTTTTTCTTCTTCAACGGAAGGTTCTCTGGTTGTGCCGAACCTTCCCATGAGATCTAAATTAATTATTTCATCAGGCCTATGAAAGTGGATTTTCATTTTCTAAACAGGTAGCTAGTAGTTCCTTCCCCCAGGATACCTCTTCTGTGAGGCGTCTTATGTGATGCTTCTTTGATGCGTCTTCTGTGATGTCAAAATGAGCTTGCTTGGGTTTGGGTGTATAGGCTGCATTTTTTTGCCGACAGCCATTTCAGGGAGACACACACCAGGAGATGCAGCATATCATCAGAGGTCATTCCTTTCCTGCCTTTTCCGCTAATGCACACACCTCCTGCGGCCAGTCTGGACACAAAACAATGCCCACAAACAATGGGTCGAAAAGCCAAAGCACAGTATAATAGTAAGTAATGTATTAAGGAAACAGTTTAGAAGCAGAAAATCTTTTTAGTTCGCTCGTAATTAGAAATTCAGGACTGAGGCCTAGGTAGGCCTCACATACTAATAGTCCCCCAGCATTTAAAGTTGCCTTGGACAGAAGTATGGAATTAAATGGAGACAAGAAGTAAACACAAAATGAGACTCCTCAGTGCAGTTTTCAGGTGTTATTTTTAATTAATTGTAGCATTTTTGTGATCAAGCAATTTATGTATACAATTTGCAACAATGTAACTCTGGCTGCAAAATCCCACCTAAATCAGTTTGGCAATGCAAGACCTTTGCAAATGCAAACCGAAATGCCATTGGAAAAAGCAATTAAGTAGTCAGTAGTCTATTTCTGGAGGACTGAATAGGAAAGGTGCACCAGTCCTGGAGGTACTGCAATACCGGGTCAATACATGGAGTGGACAAGAAAAGAATAAAGGAAAAGGATCCTGACACCATCATGGATCTACCTACTCCACCAATCTAGATTTGGTGGCGGCCAAGAAATTCTAACAAGCAGGCACACATTCCCTCCATCCCTCACTCACTTACTCAATGCCTCCCTTACTCACTCACTTCTACATCGTGAGTTTTTCTCTACTCTTGCTGGCTGGATGATGCGCAATCATTTGCATCTGCTTCACCTCCAACACCCACACCCATGAGCCAACTGCCATGCCCATCCTGGCTCCGTGCTTTTCAAGTTTGCACAATGCTATGCAATCCATCAATGAATCAATCATGCAAGCAAGCAGTGTCCGTTCTTCTTCAACGGAAGGTTCTCTGGTTGCGCCAAACCTTCCCATGACATCCAGATTTATTATTTCAACAGGCTCATGAAAGTGGATTTTCATTTTCTAAACAGGTAGCAAATAGTTTTTTTCCGCCAGGATGCCTCTTCTGTGATGTGTCTTCTGTGATGTCAAAATTAGCTTGCTTGGGTTTGGGTGTATAGGCTGCATTTGTTTGCAGACAACCACTTGAGGGAGACACACACCAGGAGATGCAGCATATCATCGGAGGTCGTTCCTTTTTTGCCTTTCCAGTAAACGCACACACCTCCTGCAGACAGTCTGGACACAAAATGATGGCCAAAAACAATGGGTCGAAAAGCCAAAGCACAGGATAATAGTAAGTCATGTATTTAGGAATTAGTTTAGAAGTATAAATTCTTTTTAGTTTGCTCGTAATTCGAATTCAGGACTGAGGCCTAGGTAGTCCTCACATCCTGATAGCACCCCAGCATTTAAATTTCCTTGGACAGAAGTATGGAATTAAATGGAGACAAGAAGTAAACACAAAATGAGACTCCTCAATGCAGTTTTCAGGTGTTCTTTTTAATCAATTGTAGCATTTTTCGTGATCAAGCAATTATTGCATGCAATTTGCAACAATGTAACCCTGGTTGATAAATCCCACCTAAATCAGTTTGGCAATGCAAGACCTTTGCAAATGCAAACCGAAATGCCATTGGAAAAAGCAATTATGCAGTCAGTAGTCTATTTTTGGAGGACTGAATAGGAAAGGTGCAGCAGTCTTGGAGGTACTGCAATACCGGGTCAATACATGGAGTGGACAAGAAAAGAAAAAAGGAAAAGGATCCTGACACCATCATGGATCTACCTACTCCACCAATCTAGATTTGGTGGCGACCAAGAAATTCTAACAAGCAGGCACACATTCCCTCCATCCCTCACTCACTTACTCAATGCCTCCCTTACTCACTCACTTCTACATCGTGAGTTTTTCTCTACTCTTGATGGCTGGATGATGCGCAATCAATTGCATCTGCTCCACCTCCAACACCCACACCCATGAGCCAACTGCCATGCCAATGCTGGCTCCGTGCTTTTCAAGTTTGCACAATGCTATGCAATCCATCAATGAATCAATCATGCAAGCAAGCAAGTAGTGTACGTTCTTCTTCTTCAACGGAAGGTTCTCTGGTTGCGCAAAATCTTCCCATGACATCCAGATTATATTTTTTCAACAGGCTCATGAACGTGGATTTTCATTTTCTAAACAGGTAGCAAATATTTTTTTCCGCCAGGATGCCTCTTCTGTGATGCGTCTTCTGTGATGTCAAAATTAGCTTGCTTGGGTTTGGGTGTATAGGCTGCATTTGTTTGCTGACAGCCACTTGAGGGAGACACACACCAGGAGATGCAGCATATCATCGGAGGTTGTTCCTTTTTTGCCTTTCCAGTAAACGCACACACCTCCTACAGCCAGTCTGGACAGAAAATGATGGCCAAAAACAATGGGTCGAAAAGCCAAAGCACAGGATAATAGTAAGTCATGTATTTAGGAATTAGTTTAGAAGTATAAATTCTTTTTAGTTTGCTCGTAATTCGAATTCAGGACTGAGGCCTAGGTAGGCCTCACATCCTGATAGCACCCGAGCATTTACATTTTCTTGGACAGAAGTATGGAATTAAATGGAGACAAGAAGTAAACACAAAATGAGACTCCTCAATGCAGTTTTCAGGTGTTATTTTTAATCAATTGTAGCATTTTTGTGATCAAGCAATTATGGCATACAATTTGCAACAAGGTAACCATAACATAACAATTTGCAACAATGTAACCATAACATAACAATGTAACCATTGCATACAATTTACACAATCATTTGCATGTGCTCCATCTTCGACACCCACACCCATGAGCTATCTGCCACGCCCACCCTGGCTCTGTGCTTTTCAAGTTGCACAATGCTATGCAGACCTTCAATTAATCAATCATGCAAGCAAGCAACAAGCAAGCAGTGTGATGTTTTTCTTCTTCAACGGAAGGTTCTGTGGTTGTGCTGAACCTTCCCATGAGATCCAGATTAATTATTTCAACAGGCCCATGAAAGTAGATTTTCATTTTCTAAACAGGTAGCTAATAGTTCTTTCCGCCAGGATGCCTCTTCTATGATGCGTCTTCTGTGATACTTCTATGTTGTGGTGTCACACTGAATTTGCTTGGGTTTGGGTGTATAGGCTGCATGTGTTTGCTGACAGCCACTTGAGGGAGACACACACCACGAGATACAGCATATCATCAGAGGTCATTCCTTCCCTGCCTTTCAAGAAAATGCACACACCACCTGCAGCCAGTCTGGACACAAAACAATACCCCAAAACAATGGGTCGAAAACCCAAAGTACTGGATAATAGTAAGTCAAGTATTTAGGAATTAGTTTAGAAGTATAAATTCTTTTTAGTGTGCTCGTAATTCAAATTCAGGAGTGAGGCCTAGGTAGGCCACACATCCTGATAGCCCCCTTAGCATTTAAATTTACCTTGGATAGAAGTATGAAATTAAATGAAGACAAGAAGTAGACAAAAAATGAGACTCCTCAGTGCACTTTTCAGGTGTTATTTTTAATCAATTATAGCATTTTCGTGATCAAGCAATTATTTCATAAAATTTGCAACAATGTAACCCTTGTGGCAAAATCCCACCTAAATCAGTCTGGCAATGCAAGACCTTTGCAAATACAAACCAAAATGCCATTGGAAAAAGCAATTAAGTAGTCAGTAGTCTATTTTTGGAGGACGGAATAGGAAAGGTGCACCAATCCTGGAGGTACTGCAATACCGGATCACTGCGTGAAGTAGACAGGAAAAGGATCCTGACACCATCACGGATCTACCTATTCCAACAATCTAGACTTGGTGGCTGCCAAGAAATTCTAACAAGCAAGCACACATTCCCTCCATCCCTCACTCATTTACTCACTCACTGTCTCCCTTACTCACTCCTACATCGTGAGTTTCTCTCTTCTCTTGCAGGCTGGATGATGCACAATCACTTGCATGTGCTCCATCTCTGACACCCACACCCATGAGCCAACTGCCACGCCCATCCTGGCTCCGTGCTTTTCAAGTTTGCACAATGCTATGCAATCCATCAATTAATCAATCATACAAGCAAGCAAGAAGTGTGACGTTCTTCTTATTCAACGGAAGGTTCTCTACTTGCGCCGAACCTTCCCATGACATCCAGATTAATTATTTCAACAGGCCCATAAAGTGGATTTTCATTTTCTAAACAGGCAGCTAGTAGTTCCTGCCCGCAGGATGCCTCTTCTATGATGCGTCTTCTGTGATACTTCTATGATGTGGTGTCACACTGAATTTGCTTGGGTTTAGGTGTTTAGGCTGCATTTGTTTGCTGACAGCCACTTGGGGAAGACACACACCAGGCAGTGGCGGATTTGCCGCTAGGCAACCTAAGTGGTTGCCTAGGGCCCGCCGGGTCAGGGGGCCCGAAGCGGGCCCCCCGCTTGTGTCACTGAGACACGCTGCCGCTCAGTCCAGCGGCAGCGTGTCTCAGCTGTCAGGAGAGGAGAGCGCCCGCCAGCGCGGCTGTGTCTGGCGCGGCGGCGTATAGCGGACCTCAAACCAGCCGCTGGTTCGTGAGCCAATCAGAGCTCGCGGACCGGCAGCCAATCAGAAGCCGCCGGTCCGCGAGCTCTGATTGGCTCACGAACCGGCGGCTGATTTGAACAAAGTCCGCTATACGCCACCACGCCAGACAGCCGCGCTGGCGGGCGCTCTCCTCTCCTGACTCACCCATCCCTCACAGCCGGAGCCCGGAGGAGGAGCAGCAGCAGCAGTGCAGCAGCGGTAAGCAGCTGCAGCACTGGCTGCTGTGGGGGCAATTGTATACCTGGCACTGTGGGGGCAAATGGCTGGCACTGTGGGGCATTTGTATACCTGGCACTGTGGGGGCAATTGTTTACCTGGCACTGTGGGGGCATTTGTATACCTGGTAGTGTGGGCATTTGTATACCTGTCAGGTATACAATTGCCCCCACAGTGTCAGATCCACAATTGCCCCCACAGTGTCGGGTATTACCTGACACTGTGGTGGCAATTGTGGATCTGACACTGTGGGGGCAATTGTGGATCTGGCACTGTGGGGGCATTTGGATACCTGGCACTGTGGGGGCATTTGTGGATCTGGCACTGTGGGGGCATTTGTGGATTTGGCACTGTGGGGGCATTTGTGGATCTGGCACTGTGGGGGCATTTGTATACCTGGCACTGTGGGGGCATTTGTATACCTGGCACTGTGGGGGCATTTGTATACCTGGCACTGTGGGGGTCAATTGTGGATCTGGCACTGTGGGGGCATTTGTATACCTGGTACTGTGGGGGCATTTGTGGATCTGGCACTGTGGGGGCATTTGTGGATCTGGCACTGTGGGGGCATTGTATATCTGGCACTGTGGGGGCATTTGTATACCTTGCACTGTGGGGGCATTTGTGGATCTGGCACTGTGGGGGGCATTTGTATACCTGGCACTGTGGGGGCATTTGTATACCTGGCACTGTGGGGGCATTTGTGGATCTGGCACTGTGGGGGCATTTGTATACCTGGCACTGTGGGGGCATTTGTGGGTCTGGCACTGTGGGGGCATTTGTGGATCTGGCACTGTGGGGGCATTTGTGGATCTGGCACTGTGGGGGCATTTGTGGATCTGGCACTGTGGGGGCATTTGTATACCTGGCACTGTGGGGGCATTTGTGGATCTGGCACTGTGGGGGCATTTGTATACCTGGCACTGTGGAGGCATTTGTGGATCTAACACTGTGGGGGGCATTTGTATACCTGGCACTGTGGGGGCATTTGTATACCTGCCACTGTGGGGGCATTTGTGGATCTGGCACTGTGGGGGAATTTGTATACCTGGCACTGTGGGGGCATTTGTGGATCTGGCACTATGGGGGCATTTGTGGATCTGGCACTGTGGGGGCATTTGTGGATCTGGCACTGTGGGGGCATTTGTATACCTGGCACTGTGGGGGCATTTGTATACCTGGCACTGTGGGGTCAATTGTGGATCTGGCACTGTGGGGGCAATTGTGGATCTGGCACTGCACTATTGGGGGCATATGTCTGTGTTTCACGTCCCATTTTAATTGGCCACACCCATTTTTTGGGGCGCATGCGCGTGCCGTGGGGCACAGTACCTCTATGGGGCACTCTCTGTCTGATTGGTCGCCGCTTAGCCCCGCCGGGAGTGCACACAGACGCTCTCATTCCAGTGAATGGGGCGCGTGCGTGTCACGGACACGTGCGCGCCCCAGACGCGGTGATAGGCCCAGGCACAGACAGAACTCCATCTGTAATGTAAGGGGGCATAAGTCAGAACAAAAATATAGTGCTATGGATTGTTTGAGGTAGGGGGACCCAAAATCGGTATTTCGCTTAGGGCCCCATGAGGTCTAAATCCGCCTCTGACACCAGGAGATTTAGCATATCATCGGAGGTCGTTCCTTTTCTGCTCTTCCACCTCCTTCACCTCCTGCAGCCAGTCTGGACACAAATCTATGCACCCAAAATATTTGTCAAAAAGCCAAAGCACAGGATAATAGTAAGTGATGTATTTAGGAATTCGTTTAGAAGTAAAAAAATTTGTTAGTTCGCTCATAATTCGAATTCAGTACTGAGGCCTAGGTAGGCCCACATCGTGATAGCCCCTCAGCATTTAAATTTATCTTGGATAGAAGTTTGGAATTAAATGGAGACAAGAAGTAGACACAAAATGAGACTCCTCAGTGCAGTTTTCAGGTGTTCTTTTTAATCAATTGTAGCATTTTTCGTGATCAAGCAATTATTGCATGCAATTTGCAACAATGTAACCCTGGTTGATAAACCCCACCTAAATCAGTTTGGCAATGCAAGACCTTTGCAAATGCAAACCGAAATGCCATTGGAAAAAGCAATTAAGTAGTCAGTAGTCTATTTTTGGAGGACTGAATAGGAAAGGTGCACCAGTCCTGGAGGTACTGCAATACCGGGTCAATACATGGAGTGGACAAGAAAAGAAAAAAGGAAAAGGATCCTGACACCATCATGGATCTACCTACTCCACCAATCTAGATGTGGTGGTGACCAAGAAATTCTAACAAGCAGGCACACATTCCCTCCATCCCTCACTCACTTACTCAATGCCTCCCTTACTCACTCACTCCTACATCGTGAGTTTTTCTCTACTCTTGATGGCTGGATGATGCGCAATCAATTGCATCTGCTCCACCTCCAACACCCACACCCATGAGCCAACTGCCATGCCCATCCTGGCTCCGTGCTTTTCAAGTTTGCACAATGCTATGCAATCCATCAATGAATCAATCATGCAAGCAAGCAAGTAGTGTACGTTCTTCTTCTTCAACGGAAGGTTCTCTGGTTGCGCAAAATCTTCCCATGACATCCAGATTATATTATTTCAACAGGCTCATGAACGTGGATTTTCATTTTCTAAACAGGTAGCAAATATTTTTTTCCGCCAGGATGCCTCTTCTGTGATGCGTCTTCTGTGATGTCAAAATTAGCTTGCTTGGGTTTGGGTGTATAGGCTGCATTTGTTAGCTGACAGCCACTTGAGGGAGACACACACCAGGAGATGCAGCATATCATAGGAGGTCGTTCCTTTTTTGCCTTTCCAGTAAACGCACACACCTCCTGCAGCCAGTCTGGACACAAAATGATGGCCAAAAACAATGGGTCGAAAAGCCAAAGCACAGGATAATAGTAAGTCATGTATTTAGGAATTAGTTTAGAAGTATAAATTCTTTTTAGTTTGCTCGTAATTCGAATTCAGGACTGAGGCCTAGGTTGGCCTCACATCCTGATAGCACCCCAGCATTTAAATTTTCTTGGACAGAAGTATGGAATTAAATGGAGACAAGAAGTAAACACAAAATGAGACTCCTCAATGCAGTTTTCAGGTGTTATTTTTAATCAATTGTAGCATTTTTGTGATCAAGCAATTATGGCATACAATTTGCAACAAGGTAACCATAACATAACAATTTGCAACAATGTAACCATAACATAACAATGTAACCATTGCATACAATTTACACAATCATTTGCATGTGCTCCATCTTCGACACCCACACCCATGAGCTATCTGCCACGCCCACCCTGGCTCTGTGCTTTTCAAGTTGCACAATGCTATGCAGACCTTCAATTAATCAATCATGCAAGCAAGCAAGCAACAAGCAAGCAGTGTGATGTTTTTCTTCTTCATCGGAAGGTTCTGTGGTTGTGCTGAACCTTCCCATGAGATCCAGATTAATTATTTCAACAGGCCCATGAAAGTAGATTTTCATTTTCTAAACAGGATGCTAATAGTTCTTTCCGCCAGGATGCCCGCAGGATGCCTCTTCTATGATGCGTCTTCTGTGATACTTCTATGTTGTGGTGTCACACTGAATTTGCTTGGGTTTGGGTGTATAGGCTGCATGTGTTTGCTGACAGCCACTTGAGGGAGACACACACCACGAGATGCAGCATATCATCAGAGGTCATTCCTTCCCTGCCTTTCAAGAAAATGCACACACCACCTGCAGCCAGTCTGGACACAAAACAATACCCCAAAACAATGGGTTGAAAACCCAAAGCACTGGATAATAGTAAGTCAAGTATTTAGGAATTAGTTTAGAAGTATAAATTCTTTTTAGTGTGCTCGTAATTCAAATTCAGGAGTGAGGCCTAGGTAGGCCACACATCCTGATAGCCCCCTTAGCATTTAAATTTACCTTGGATAGAAGTATGAAATTAAATGAAGACAAGAAGTAGACAAAAAATGAGACTCCTCAGTGCACTTTTCAGGTGTTATTTTTAATCAATTATAGCATTTTCGTGATCAAGCAATTATTTCATAAAATTTGCAACAATGTAACCCTTGTGGCAAAATCCCACCTAAATCAGTCTGGCAATGCAAGACCTTTGCAAATACAAACCAAAATGCCATTGGAAAAAGCAATTAAATAGTCAGTAGTCTATTTTTGGAGGACGGAATAGGAAAGGTGCACCAATCCTGGAGGTACTGCAATACCGGATCACTGCGTGAAGTAGACAGGAAAAGGATCCTGACACCATCACGGATCTACCTATTCCAACAATCTAGACTTGGTGGCTGCCAAGAAATTCTAACAAGCAAGCACACATTCCCTCCATCCCTCACTCATTTACTCACTCACTGCCTCCCTTACTCACTCCTACTTCGTGAGTTTCTCTCTTCTCTTGCAGGCTTGATGATGCACAATCACTTGCATGTGCTCCATCTCCGACACCCACACCCATGAGCCAACTGCCACGCCCATCCTTGCTCCGTGCTTTTCAAGTTTGCACAATGCTATGCAATCCATCAATTAATCAATCATACAAGCAAGCAAGAAGTGTGACGTTCTTCTTCTTCAACGGAAGGTTCTCTACTTGCGCCGAACCTTCCCATGACATCCAGATTAATTATTTCAACAGGCCCATGAAAGTGGATTTTCATTTTCTAAACAGGCAGCTAGTAGTACCTGCCCGCAGGATGCCTCTTCTATGATGTGTCTTCTGTGATACTTCTATGATGTGGTGTCACACTGAATTTGCTTGGGTTTAGGTGTATAGGCTGCATTTGTTTGCTGACAGCCACTTGGGGGTGACACACACCAGGAGATTTAGCATATCATCGGAGGTCGTTCCTTTTCTGCTCTTCCAGCAAATGCACACACCTCCTGCAGCCAGTCTGGACACAAATCTATGCACCCAAAAAATTGGTCAAAAACCCAAAGCACAGGATAATAGTAAGTCATGCATTTAGGAATTAGTTTAGAAGTAGAAAATTTTGTTAGTTAGCTCATAATTCGAATTAAGTACTGAGGACTAGGTAGGCCTCACATCCTGATAGCCCCTCAGCATTTAAATTTGCCTTGGATAGAAGTTTGGAATTAAATGGAGACAAGAAGTAGACACAAAATGAGACTCCTCAGTGCAGTTTTCAGGTGTTCTCTTTAATCAATTGTAGCATTTTTCGTGATCAAGCAATTATTGCATACAATTTGCAACAATGTAACCCTGGTTGCTAAATCCCACCAAATCAGTTTGGCAATGCAAGACCTTTGCAAATGCAAACCGAAATGCCATTGGAAAAAGCAATTAAGTAGTCAGTAGTCTATTTTTGGAGGACTGAATAGGAAAGGTGCACCAGTCCTGGAGGTACTGCAATACCGGGTCAATACATGGAGTGGACAAGAAAAGAAAAAAAGGAAAAGGATCCTGACACCATCATGGATCTACCTACTCCACCAATCTAGATTCGGTGGCGACCAAGAAATTCTAACAAGCAGGCACACATTCCCTCCATCCCTCACTCACTTACTCAATGCCTCCCTAACTCACTCACTCCTACATCGTGAGTTTTTCTCTACTCTTGCTGGCTGGATGATGCGCAATCAATTGCATCTGCTTCACCTCCAACACCCACACCCATGAGCCAACTGCCATGCCCATCCTGGCTCCGTGCTTTTCAAGTTTGCACAATGCTATGCAATCCATCAATGAATCAATCATGCAAGCAAGCAAGCAAGTAGTGTCCGTTCTTCTTCTTCAACGGAAGGTTCTCTGGTTGCGCCAAACCTTCCCATGACATCCAGATTAATTATTTCAACAGGCTCATGAAAGTGGATTTTAATTTTCTAAACAGGTAGCAAATATTTTTTTCCCCGCCAGGATGCCTCTTCTGTGATGCGTCTTCTGTGATGTCAAAATTAGCTTGCTTGGGTTTGGGTGTATAGGCTTCATTTGTCTGCTGACAGCCACTTGAGGGAGACACACACCAGGAGATGCAGCATATCATCGGAGGTCGTTCCTTTTTTGCCTTTCCAGTAAACGCACACACCTCCTGCAGGCAGTCTGGACACAAAATGATGGTCAAAAACAATGGGTCGAAAAGCCAAAGCACAGGATAATAGTAAGTCATGTATTTAGGAATTAGTTTAGAAGTATAAATTCTTTTTAGTTTGCTCGTAATTCGAATTCAGGACTGAGGCCTAGGTAGGCCTCACATCCTGATAGCACCCCAGCATTTACATTTTCTTGGACAGAAGTATGGAATTAAATGGAGACAAGAAGTAAACACAAAATGAGACTCCTCAATGCAGTTTTCAGGTGTTATTTTTGTTTTTTGAAAATTAGATTTTTATTGAGAGTTTATACAACACAAAATATGGAAAAATGGGGGGGGGGGGATACAGAAATAAGAAAAGGGAACTGGGGGGGAGGGGTACAAATACACAGATACAAGGCGGCTAGGCATTCCGCCTATAGAAAATTAACATGCGTACATAGACGTATATAAACACAGAAACATATATAAACGTATACTAGTCAGTAAGCAAATACAACAAACATTCGAGAATAAGAAAACGGAAGAGGATGTCAGGGGTCTATTGTGGTACCATGAGACCTATAAACACACCAGGAAGACCAGCGGAGCGAATGGTTCATTTGGCAGTTGGAGAATGGTAAGCCCGCAGTCTCAAATTCGCACGTTCAACCGCTATTACAGTTGGAATTTGAGCCGTACCCCAATATTGAGCAATCAGTAATTTGGATGAAATCAGGATATGGCCTATCACATATTGATCGGTTGTAGTAATATAACCTGGGGATATATGAAGGAGGGCCAATTTAGTTAGTGGGATGATACGGAAACCTAATACATTAGAAATAAGAGTAAATATCGCTGACCAAAAATTTGTGAGAGCTGGGCAGGACCAAAACGTATGGAGCAAAGTACCAACATTATTACAATTGCGCCAACACATGTTGGAGCTGGACGGCCAAATGGAATGGAGTCTGGACGGGGTTAGATATAGGCGATGGAGAAGCTTGTAAATAAGTTCCACATGGGACATACATCTAGATGAATGAAAACACGTATAAAATACCCCCCGCCATTCATCTTCAGAAATCGCGCAAACAAAATCTGTCTCCCATTTCCTCAGAGAGTTCAGTTTCAGGGGGGAGTAGAGACCAATTATGAAATTGTACCAGCGACTTCTACCGCCTTTAGTATCGGTCCTATCCAGTAACACTCGCAAATGTTTAGGGAGGGGGGAAACTCCGTGGGGAGTCGGTGTAACACTATGGAGCCAGTGACGCAGTTGTAAATATTTGTAGAAATCCCTTTGTGGAAGGGAGAATTTAGATTGGAGCTGACTAAACTGTAAAAGGGCATTATCCTTGAATGCTCCGCCAAGTGAGGACAGGCCATGGGATACCCATACATCTAAGTTTAAACTCGGGATGAGGGAGGCTACACCAATTAGAGACAAGTCCGTCGTTGGAAGATGGACATCCTTCATTTTAGAGACCAGTTCAAGCCATGCCTTACGTGCTGATAACGCCACAGCGGAGCGTGACACAAAACGCAGACCCTCCGAATCCGGGAGCCTTAATACATCAGCTAATGGGAGCGGGGAGACTAAGCCCCTTTCTAGAAGAACCCAGGGTTTGGGGACATCTTCAACCATCCAAGCACCGGTTTGGGAAAGGATACATGCTATATGATAGGACCGAATATCAGGGAATGCTAACCCCCCTTCTGACTTGGGGAGTGACAGTGTGGTCCGGGCTAATCTGGGTTTTTTCCCCTTCCAGACATATTGAACAAACGCTGAGTTAAATTTAGCATATAAGACTTTAGGAATCAAAATCGGAATCGTCCTAAACAGATACAATAACTTGGGGAGTACCATCATTTTTAAAGCCGCAATGCGGCCCATCCAGGTCACGTGATACATCATCCAGTCAGACAATAACAGGGAAATGTTACGTAGGAGGGGCAAATAATTACTGGATACAAGGTCCGAGACCCTCGGAGTAATCTGGATCCCCAGATATTTTATACTCCTATCCTGCCAGGCATAATCATATTGAGCTTTCAACAAATGTAATTGAGTTGGAGGGAGATTAATTGGCAAAGCCTCCGTTTTGGAGGCATTCAACTTATAGTATGAGACCGAGGAATTCTCCTCTAAAATCAGTTGTAGCTGTCGTAGTGATGTGTCTGGATTTATGGAGTAAGGAGGACATCATCAGCAAACAGGCTAATTTTGTACTCACGGCCATGAACGACTGGACCTTGCACTGATCTGTTGGATCGAATAGCCTCCGCCAGGGGTTCTATCGCCAGCGCGAAGACCAACGGGGATAATGGACAACCCTGACGTGTGCCATTGGTAATTTGGAACGTAGAAGAGAGGATACCGTTCACGAAAACTCTGCCCATTGGGCTCGAGTAAAGTGCTGTTATAGAGGAAAGAGCCCTGCCCCCTATTCCCAGCTTCCCGAGGACCGCAAAGTGATATCCCCAGTGAAGCCTATCAAATGCCTTCTCCGCGTCCAGCGAAAGCAAAATGAGCGGCCGCGAGGACGCGGAGGAGGCATCCAACACATCAATGATCCTCCTGGTATTATCTGGGGCCTGTCTGCCCTGAACAAACCCGACCTGATCACACTTCACCAGAGTAGGGACTAGAGGGTTTAGCCTATTTGCTATCAGCTTCGCATAGATATTCACATCGGTATTGAGGAGGGCTATCGGGCGGTAGTTGGCCACCAAAGCCGGGTTTTTTCCCTGTTTAGGGAAAGTAACAATCCTAACCTCCAGCATTTCCGAGGGAAAGGTCCCTAATGCGGAGGCCTCATTAAAAACCGGAGTAAGCACCGGGATTAATATCTCCTGGAAGCAAGTATAGAACCTATTAATATAGCCATCCGGGCCAGGGGCTTTATCCACAGGGAGGGCTTTAATAACCCGTCGAAGTTCACCTTCCGACCAGGGGAGCGACAGGGATTGAAGATCTGATGGCTTTAGACGTGGAAGGGACAATTTGTCTAAGAATGCATCAATGTCCGCAGGTGTTGGTTGAGGGGGTCATAGGGTCGTTCTTTAAGTTATACAGAGAGGCATAATATGTGGCAAAGGCTGATGCTATGTCCACCGGGTTTGTCACTTTTGTGCCGTGCAGATTATTAATTACCTTCACCCTATCCCTCGCCGTTTTCACTCTCAGTTTCCTGGCTAGCAATCTGCCTGCTCTATCATATGTTTCAATCTAAGCATATTCTTGTGAACCTCTGCCAGCGCGAGAATGTTCCACTCCTCCCTAACCTTAAGAAGTTCCCGGTAGAGGGATTTATCTGAGGGGGCAGATTTGAGCCTGTTCTCGAGAACCGCCAACCTATTCTCCACGTCCTTCTGGAAGGCCTCCCTTTGCTTGCGCAGCCTGGCTGACACTTGTATTGCTGACCCGCGGAGAACCGCTTTGAGAGCACACCAGTGCGTAAAGACAGACGTGTCGGCCGGATCGTTGGTGGCTAGGTACATGGTGAGTGTTTGAGCAATGTAGTCCCTGGTCTCTTTATTGGAAAGGAGATGGTCGCCGAGACGCCATGGACTAGGCGGAGATCTAAATGAAGAAGGATCCCATCTAAGGAATAGGGCGGAGTGATCGGACCACGCAACTGGCAGGATAGTAGCTTTTTTAATCTGTTGGAGGGTCCATTTATCCGAGAACATCAGATCGATCCTGGAGAACGATCTATGTACCGGAGAATAAAAGGTATAGTCCCTACCGGTGGGGTTTTTGGCTCTCCAGACATTGTACAATTCGTATTCGTGGGTTAAATGTCTAAACGCTGCGGAATGATCACATTTAGATAAAGCTTTCGGGTGACGGTGCTTGGATGTTTTATCTAAGGTTGGATCGAGCACCATAATGAAGTCTCCTAAAAGAAGCAACGATCCCGTTAGGCAGGACTGGAGGACGTTACAGAATTTCCGGAGAAAGGGGATCTGTTTGGAGTTGGGGGCATAGACTACTGCTAAGGTGACGGGTTTATCATCTAGCTTGCCTATCAGTATCAAATACCTGCCATCGGAGTCAGAAAGTTGTTTAGTCAATATAAAATTACAGGATTTGGACAGTAAAATGGCCACCACTGCCTTTTTACTCGGGCCATTGGACATGTAACATATCGGAAACTTATTATTATGAAACGTAGGGGGGGAAGGGGACATGAAGTGGGTTTCCTGTAGGGCGACAATGTGGGCTTTTAACTTAGCAAAGTGGGAAAGCGCTAAGTTTTCGTTTATTCGGGGAGTTCAGACCCTTGACATTCAGAGAAAGAATCTTAATCATTGGAAAACATAACAAAATTGCACCTCGACACTGACCAGTAATGAGAAACTAAAGCAGGAGCGTACATATGATCGCATGAAGAAAAACATATGTTAATACCTGTTACCTTGTGCTGTCGTGTAATAACCGTAAATTGAGAATAGGAGAAGGAAATGGGGAGTGGTAGAGCAAATAGGGAGAGAAGAGGGATTAGAAAAAGGAGACAAACCATGCACCTTAGAGGTACAACCGTAGACCGCCAAAAGCGGCGGCACATTGGGGGAAGTGGCAGCCATAGCCGCCACCACCACTCTAAAAACAAAACACAAAACAGTAGGTACGGGATACCGTACAGCAGAAACTGGAATCACCCAGTGTCCCGCCCCCAACCAAATCACCTCGAGGACGGGACACCGAGAGAGACACATATTCATAAAACACATAGCCCAGCCTCTACTAACTGTTACATCAAAAGAAAAAAAAATAACACCCTGGTAATTTGGAGAACAGTTATTAAACAAACAAACCAGAAAATGAAGTACGAGTAGAAAAGGAACATGAATTTACTCACGTATACAGACCCTACATGAGGTGATAATGTCAATTGGAGTCCGTACTTCAGTTTGCCAATAAAAGTCCCTGTTTGACAGACTGGGACAACTCGGGTCTGCCCACGGAAATAGCTGGGCCATTAACCACAAGGGATAATGATAATCATGATGATTTACGTAAAGTTGACCATTCTTGAGGTATTCCGGGTGCGTTCGGGCGGTCATTGGAGATCGCCTCCAAGTTCCAGGAGACCAGAACCCGGGAGCCTTCATCAGGAGAAGTGATGATCCGAGTGTTGCCATTTCGCTTGACAATCAGACGAGTGGGGAAACCCCAGCGGTACTGAATATTTGCCCTTCGGAGAGCTCTTGTGATTGGGGCAAAGGACCTCCGGAGTGCCAGCGTAGCCGCCGACAAGTCTCCAAAGACTTGAGGATCTCCCAATATTGAGCCAGCACTATCCGTATTTCTTGCGGCTTGGAGAACCCGTTCTTTAACATGGAAATAATGGAACCGCATGAGAGTGTCTCTGGGTGCTTCCTTCGGGGCTGAACGCGCCTTGGGTAGTCGGTGGATACGATCCAGCAGGAAATCTGAGAGATGATCTGTAGGTAATAATTTCGTGAAGAGATCAATAACAAACTCTGTTATTTCAGAATTTGACACAGTCTCCGAGATCCCTCTAATCTTCACATTATTCCGTTGCGATCTATCCTCAAGGTCCCCGACCTTACCACGGAGTGCCGTCACCTCCACTTGCCGATCCTCATGTAGAGAAATGAGGTCGTTGTAGGATTTGACCACCTCTTCTAATTTGTGTTCTAGCTGGTCAGTTCGTTGACCCACCGCATCGACGGATTGCTGGCAGCCTTGTAGTGCTAATTTAAATTCCTGCGAAATGTCCGATTTGAAGGAGGCTAGGAGCTGCTTCATCGCGCCAATCGTCAACGGGGCATCATCGCCCAATCCGGGTGCAGTGACTGAAGCCGACGGAGATGGGTCGGCAGGGCTATGAACTGCAGCAAGTGGTTTGGACGCCATATCTGTCATGGGCTTGCCCTTGCCTCCTTGTGATGAAGGCGACTGCTTGAAGAAGCTTACCGGGGGTACCCCGGATGAATCTTTCTGGCGTTTAGGCGGCATTACGTCTCGGAGAAGGGAAAGATCCCTGGATGTTGGGCACAACAGATCCGGATATGGTGCTATGTCAGATGTGTTATCCCGCACCTGGAGTGTCACATTAAATATTTATAAACATATTGAGTGGTGGTGGCGTAAATACATCAATCTACCACGGGGGCATCACATCTGTTTGTCACGGCCGGTCCTGATGAGCCTGCATCCACTGAGAACCAGCAGCTAGTTACGTATTATACACTAAACACACTGAGTGGGTAAGGCTTGCAATTGTAACCAGTGGCCAGTAGATGGTGCTATTTCAGCATGAAGTAAACTGATACAGAGAAGGGTGGTCGTTTCAGGACGGAGAGCTTCACAATCTGCTATATAGTGGCCCCCAAAGGGGTTTCAGGGCCCTAACAGCGGTGGGGTGGTCCCAGAACCGGTCCAGCCAAAGTCCAGTGTCTCCCACAGCACCCAGGTACTGTACCTCCACCTGTCTGTCTGAAGCTGACACTGACAGGGGGATCCAAGATGGCCGCCGTCTCTCCTGTGAGAGTGCCCTGCTGCTGCTGTCCTTCTCTGCCAGGCGCCCTCCGGGCTTATTACAGCAGGTGCCGCTCTGGGGGGGTCTGGGGAGGCTCACATGGTGAGCTGGAGGCTTAAGGAGGCTGGAGGAGGTCCCGCGCCACTTCCCGATGGAGCGTCCGCGCCACGGAGCTCCGATCGCGGGTGCGGGAATCACGCGAGGCCCCAGCTTCCGGAGGTGTGTAGGCCGCAACCTGCGGGAACAGGCCGGGCTGTTCCCCCGGCTCCGCAGCCCACAGCGCCCGGCACAGGGGGTCCCCAGGAGTGGAGAGAGGGCAGATTTTGGGGGTCACAGGCAGTATTGGCCCTATAAAAGAGTGCAAACGGGGAGCCCAGCAGATACACGTCTGCACTTCTCCACAGCTAGGCCATGCCACCTTCAGGTGCTATTTTTAATCAATTGTAGCATTTTTGTGATCAAGCAATTATGGCATACAATTTGCAACAAGGTAACCATAACATAACAATTTGCAACAATGTAACCATAACATAACAATGTAACCATTGCATACAATTTACACAATCATTTGCATGTGCTCCATCTTCGACACCCACACCCATGAGCTAGCTGCCACGCCCACCCTGGCTCTGTGCTTTTCAAGTTTGCACAATGCTATGCAGACCTTCAATTAATCAATCATGCAAGCAAGCAACAAGCAAGTAGTGTGATGTTTTTCTTCTTCAACGGAAGGTTCTGTGGTTGTGCTGAACCTTCCCATGAGATCCAGATTAATTATTTCAACAGGCCCATGAAAGTGGATTTTCATTTTCTAAACAGGTAGCTAATAGTTCTTTCCGCCAGGATGCCTCTTCTGTGATGCGTCTTCTGTGATGTCAAAATTAGCTTGCTTGGGTTTGGGTGTATAGGCTGCATTTGTTTGCTGACAGCCACTTGAGGGAGCCACGCACCAGGAGATGCAGCATATCATCGGAGGTCGTTCCTTTTTTGCCTTTCCAGCAAATGCACACACCTCCTGCAGCCAGTCTGGACACAAAATGATGGACAAAAACAATGGGTCGAAAAGCCAAAGCACAGGATAATAGTAAGTCATGTATTTAGGAATTAGTTTAGAAGTATAAATTCTTTTTAGTTTGCTCGTAATTCGAATTCAGGACTGAGGCCTAGGTAGGCCTCACATCCTGATAGCACCCCAGCATTTAAATTTCCTTGGACAGAAGTATGGAATTAAATGGAGACAAGAAGTAAACACAAAATGAGACTCCTCAATGCAGTTTTCAGGTGTTATTTTTAATCAATTGTAGCATTTTTGTGATCAAGCAATTATGGCATACAATTTGCAACAAGGTAACCATAACATAACAATTTGCAACAATGTAACCATAACATAACAATGTAACCATTGCATACAATTTACACAATCATTTGCATGTGCTCCATCTTCGACACCCACACCCATGAGCTATCTGCCACGCCCACCCTGGCTCTGTGCTTTTCAAGTTGCACAATGCTATGCAGACCTTCAATTAATCAATCATGCAAGCAAGCAACAAGCAAGCAGTGTGATGTTTTTCTTCTTCAACGGAAGGTTCTGTGGTTGTGCCGAACCTTCCCATGAGATCCAGTTTAATTATTTCAACAGACCCATAAAAGTGGATTTTCATTTTCTAAACAGGTAGCTAATAGTTCTTTCCGCCAGGATGCCTCTTCTATGATGCGTCTTCTGTGATACTTCTATGTTGTGGTGTCACACTGAATTTGCTTGGGTTTGGGTGTATAGGCTGCATGTGTTTGCTTACAGCCACTTGAGGGAGACACACACCACGAGATGCAGCATATCATCAGAGGTCATTCCTTCCCTGCCTTTCAAGAAAATGCACATACCACCTGCAGCCAGTCTGGACACAAAACAATACCCCAAAACAATGGGTCGAAAACCCAAAGCACAGGATAATAGTAAGTCAAGTATTTAGGAATTAGTTTAGAAGTATAAATTCTTTTTAGTGTGCTCGTAATTCAAATTCAGGAGTGAGGCCTAGGTAGGCCACACATCCTGATAGCCCCCTTAGCATTTAAATTTACCTTGGATAGAAGTATGAAATAAAATGAAGACAAGAAGTAGACAAAAAATGAGACTCCTCAGTGCACTTTTCAGGTGTTATTTTTAATCAATTATAACATTTTCGTGATCAAGCAATTATTTCAATAAATTTGCAACAATGTAACCCTTGTGGCAAAATCCCACCTAAATCAGTCTGGCAATGCAAGACCTTTGCAAATACAAACCAAAATGCCATTGGAAAAAGCAATTAAGTAGTCAGTAGTCTATTTTTGGAGGACGGAATAGGAAAGGTGTACCAATCCTGGAGGTACTGCAATACCGGATCACTGCGTGAAGTAGACAGGAAAAGGATCCTGACACCATCACAGATCTACCTATTCCAACAATCTAGACTTGGTGGCTGCCAAGAAATTCTAACAAGCAAGCACACATTCCCTCTATCCCTCACTCATTTACTCACTCACTGCCTCCCTTACTCACTCCTACATCGTGAGTTTCTCTCTTCTCTTGCAGGCTGGATGATGCACAGTCACTTGCATGTGCTCCATCTCCGACACCCACACCCATGAGCCAACTGCCACGCCCATCCTGGCTCCGTGCTTTTCAAGTTTGCACAATGCTATGCAATCCATCAATTAATCAATCATACAAGCAAGCAAGAAGTGTGACGTTCTTCTTCTTCAACGGAAGGTTCTCTACTTGCGCCGAACCTTCCCATGACATCCAGATTAATTATTTCAACAGGCCCATGAAAGTGGATTTTCATTTTCTAAACAGGCAGCTAGTAGTTCCTGCCCGCAGGATGCCTCTTCTATGATGTGTCTTCTGTGATACTTCTATGATGTGGTGTCACACTGAATTTGCTTGGGTTTATGTGTATAGGCTGCATTTGTTTGCTGACAGCCACTTGGGGGAGACACACACCAGGAGATTTAGCATATCATCGGAGGTCGTTCCTTTTCTGCTCTTCCAGCAAATGCACACACCTCCTGCAGCCAGTCTGGACACAAATCTATGCCCCCAAAAAATTGGTCAAAAAGCCAAAGCACAGGATAATAGTAAGTCATGCATTTAGGAATTAGTTTAGAAGTAGAAAATTTTGTTAGTTAGCTCATAATTCGAATTCAGTACTGAGGACTAGGTAGGCCTCACATCCTGATAGCCCCTCAGCATTTAAATTTGCCTTGGATAGAAGTTTGGAATTAAATGAAGACAAGAAGTAGACACAAAATGAGAATCCTCAGTGCAGTTTTCAGGTGTTCTCTTTAATCAATTGTAGCATTTTTCGTGATCAAGCAATTATTGCATACAATTTGCAACAATGTAACCCTGGTTGCTAAATCCCACCTAATCAGTTTGGCAATGCAAGACCTTTGCAAATGCAAACCGAAATGCCATTGGAAAAAGCAATTAAGTAGTCAGTAGTCTATTTTTGGAGGACTGAATAGGAAAGGTGCACCAGTCCTGGAGGTACTGCAATACCGGGTCAATACATGGAGTGGACAAGAAAAGAAAAAAAGGAAAAGGATCCTGACACCATCATGGATCTACCTACTCCACCAATCTAGATTCGGTGGCGACCAAGAAATTCTAACAAGCAGGCACACATTCCCTCCATCCCTCACTCACTTACTCAATGCCTCCCTAACTCACTCACTCCTACATCGTGAGTTTTTCTCTACTCTTGCTGGCTGGATGATGCGCAATCAATTGCATCTGCTTCACCTCCAACACCCACACCCATGAGCCAACTGCCATGCCCATCCTGGCTCCGTGCTTTTCAAGTTTGCACAATGCTATGCAATCCATCAATGAATCAATCATGCAAGCAAGCAAGCAAGTAGTGTCCGTTCTTCTTCTTCAACGGAAGGTTCTCTGGTTGCGCCAAACCTTCCCATGACATCCAGATTAATTATTTCAACAGGCTCATGAAAGTGGATTTTAATTTTCTAAACAGGTAGCAAATATTTTTTTTCCGCCAGGATGCCTCTTCTGTGATGCGTCTTCTGTGATGTCAAAATTAGCTTGCTTGGGTTTGGGTGTATAGGCTTCATTTGTTTGCTGACAGCCACTTGAGGGAGACACACACCAGGAGATGCAGCATATCATCGGAGGTCGTTCCTTTTTTGCCTTTCCAGTAAACGCACACACCTCCTGCAGCCAGTCTGGACACAAAATGATGGTCAAAAACAATGGGTCGAAAAGCCAAAGCACAGGATAATAGTAAGTCATGTATTTAGGAATTAGTTTAGAAGTATAAATTCTTTTTAGTTTGCTCGTAATTCGAATTCAGGACTGAGGCCTATGTAGGCCTCACATCCTGATAGCACCCCAGCATTTACATTTTCTTGGACAGAAGTATGGAATTAAATGGAGACAAGAAGTAAACACAAAATGAGACTCCTCAATGCAGTTTTCAGGTGTTATTTTTGTTTTTTGAAAATTAGATTTTTATTGAGAGTTTATACAACACAAAATATAGAAAAATGGGGGGGGGGATACAGAAAGAAGAAAAGGGAACTGGGGGGGGGGGAGGGGAACAAATACACAGATACAAGGCGGCTAGGCATTTCGCCTATAGAAAATTAACATGCGTACATAGACGTATATAAACACAGAAACATATATAAACGTATACTAGTCAGTAAGCAAATACAACAAACATTCGAGAATAAGAAAACGGAAGAGGATGTCAGGGGTCTATTGTGGTACCATGAGACCTATAAACACACCAGGAAGACCAGCGGAGCGAATGGTTCGTTTGGCAGTTGGAGAATGGTAAGCCCGCAGTCTCAAATTCGCCTGTTCAACCGCTATTACAGTTGGAATTTGAGCCGTACGCCAATATAGAGCAATCAGTAATTTGGATGAAATCAGGATATGGCCTATCACATATTGATCGGTTGGAGTAATATAACCTGGGGATATATGAAGGAGGGCCAATTCAGGTAGTGGGATGATACGGAAACCTAATACATTAGAAATAAGAGTAAATATCGCTGACCAAAAATTTGTGAGAGCTGGGCAGGACCAAAACGTATGGAGCAAAGTACCAACATTATTACAATTGCGCCAACACATGTTGGAGCTGGACGGCCAAATGGAATGGAGTCTGGACGGGGTTAGATATAGGCGATGGAGAAGCTTGTAAAAAAGTTCCACATGGGACATACATCTAGATGAATGAAAACACGTATAAAATACCCCCCGCCATTCATCTTCAGAAATCGTGCAAACAAAATCTGTCTCCCATTTCCTCAGAGAGTTCAGTTTCAGGGGGGAGTAGAGACCAATTATGAAATTGTACCAGCGACTTATACCGCCTTTAGTATCGGTCCTATCCAGTAACACTCGCAAATGTTTAGGGAGGGGGGAAACTCCGTGGGGAGTCGGTGTAACACTATGGAGCCAGTGACGCAGTTGTAAATATTTGTAGAAATCCCTTTGTGGAAGGGAGAATTTAGATTGGAGCTGACTAAACTGTAAAAGGGCATTATCCTTGAATGCTCCGCCAAGCGAGGACAGGCCATGGGATACCCATACATCTAAGTTTAAATTCGGGATGAGGGAGGCTACACCAATTAGAGACAAGTCCGTCGTTGGAAGATGGACATCCTTCATTTTAGAGACCAGTTCAAGCCATGCCTTACGTGCTGATAACGCCACAGCGGAGCGTGACACAAAACGCAGACCCTCCGAATCCGGGAGCCTTAATACATCAGCTAATGGGAGCGGGGAGACTAAGTCCCTTTCTAGAAGAACCCAGGGTTTGGGGACATCTTCAACCATCCAAGCACCGGTTTGGGAAAGGATACATGCTATATGATAGGACCGAATATCAGGGAATGCTAACCCCCCTTCTGACTTGGGGAGTGACAGTGTGGTCCGGGCTAATCTGGGTTTTTTCCCCTTCCAGACATATTGAACAAACGCTGAGTTAAATTTAGCATATAAGACTTTAGGAATCAAAATCGGAATCGTCCTAAACAGATACAATAACTTGGGGAGTACCATCATTTTTAAAGCCGCAATGCGGCCCATCCAGGTCACGTGATACATCATCCAGTCAGACAATAACAGGGAAATGTTACGTAGGAGGGGCAAATAATTACTGGATACAAGGTCCGAGACCCTCGGAGTAATCTGGATCCCCAGATATTTTATACTCCTATCCTGCCAGGCATAATCATATTGAGCTTTCAACAAATGTAATTGAGTTGGAGGGAGATTAATTGGCAAAGCCTCCGTTTTGGAGGCATTCAACTTATAGTATGAGACCGAGGAATTCTCCTCTAAAATCAGTTGTAGCTGTCGTAGTGATGTGTCTGGATTTATGGAGTAAGGAGGACATCATCAGCAAACAGGCTAATTTTGTACTCACGGCCATGAACGACTGGACCTTGCACTGATCTGTTGGATCGAATAGCCTCCGCCAGGGGTTCTATCGCCAGCGCGAAGACCAACGGGGATAATGGACAACCCTGACGTGTGCCATTGGTAATTTGGAATGTAGAAGAGAGAATACCGTTCACGAAAACTCTGTCCATTGGGCTCGAGTAAAGTGCTGTTATAGAGGAAAGAGCCCTGCCCCCTATTCCCAGCTTCCTGAGGACCGCAAAGTGATATCCCCAGTGAAGCCTATCAAATGCCTTCTCCGCGTCCAGAGAAAGCAAAATGAGCGGCCACGAGGACGCGGAGGAGGCATCCAACACATCAATGATCCTCCTGGTATTATCTGGGGCCTGTCTGCCCTGAACAAACCCGACCTGATCACACTTCACCAGAGTAGGGACTAGAGGGTTTAGCCTATTTGCTATCAGCTTCGCATAGATCTTCACATCGGTATTGAGGAGGGCTATCGGGCGGTAGTTGGCCACCAAAGCCGGGTTTTTTCCCTGTTTAGGGAAAGTGACAATCCTAGCCTCCAGCATTTCCGAGGGAAAGGTCCCTAATGCGGAGGCCTCATTAAAAACCGGAGTAAGCACCGGGATTAACATCTCCTGGAAGCGAGTATAGAACCTATTAATATAGCCATCCGGGCCAGGGGCTTTATCCACAGGGAGGGCTTTAATAACCCGTCGAAGTTCACCTTCCGACCAGGGGAGCGACAGGGATTGAAGATCTGATGGCTTTAGACGTGGAAGGGACAATTTGTCTAAGAATGCATCAATGTCCGCAGGTGTTGGTTGAGGGGGTCATAGGGTCGTTCTTTAAGTTATACAGAGAGGCATATTATGTGGCAAAGGCTGATGCTATGTCCACCGGGTTTGTCACTTTTGTGCCGTGCAGATTATTAATTACCTTCACCCTATCCCTCGCCGTTTTCACTCTCAGTTTCCTGGCTAGCAATCTGCCTGCTCTATCATATGTTTCAATCTAAACATATTCTTGTGAACCTCTGCCAGCGCGAGAATGTTCCACTCCTCCCTAACCTTAAGAAGTTCCCGGTAGAGGGATTTATCTGAGGGGGCAGATTTGAGCCTGTTCTCGAGAACCGCCAACCTATTCTCCACGTCCTTCTGGAAGGCCTCCCTTTGCTTGCGCAGCCGGGCTGACACTTGTATTGCTGACCCGCGGAGAACCGCTTTGAGAGCACACCAGTGCGTAAAGACAGACGTGTCGGCCGGATCGTTGGTGGCTAGGTAAATGGTGAGTGTTTGAGTAATATAGTCCCTGGTCTCTTTATTGGAAAGGAGATGGTCGCCGAGACGCCATGGACTAGGCGGAGATCTAAATGAAGAAGGATCCCATCTAAGGAATAGGGCGGAGTGATCGGACCATGCAACTGGCAGGATAGTAGCTTTTTTAATCTGTTGGAGGGTCCATTTATCCGAGAACATCAGATCGATCCTGGAGAACGATCTATGTACCGGAGAATAAAAGGTATAGTCCCTACCGGTGGGGTTTTTGGCTCTACAGACATTGTACAATTCGTATTCGTGGGTTAAATGTCTAAACGCTGCGGAATGATCACATTTAGATAAAGCTTTCGGGTGACGGTGCTTGGATGTTTTATCTAAGGTTGGATCGAGCACCATATTGAAGTCTCCTAAAAGAAGCAACGATCCCGTTAGGCAGGACTGGAGGACGTTACAGAATTTCCGGAGAAAGGGGATCTGTTTGGAGTTGGGGGCATAGACTACTGCTAAGGTGACGGGTTTATCATCTAGCTTGCCTATCAGTATCAAATACCAGCCATCGGAGTCAGAAAGTTGTTTAGTCAATATAAAATTACAGGATTTGGACAGTAAAATGGCCACCCCTGCCTTTTTACTCGGGCCATTGGACATGTAACATATCGGAAACTTATTATTATGAAACGTAGGGGGGGAAGGGGACATGAAGTGGGTTTCCTGTAGGGCGACAATGTGGGCTTTTAACTTAGCAAAGTGGGAAAGCGCTAGTTTTCGTTTATTCAGGGAGTTCAGACCCTTGACATTCAGAGAAAGAATCTTAATCATTGGGAAAACATAACAAAATTGCACCTCGACACTGACCAGTAATGAGAAACTAAAGCAGGAGCGTACATATGATCGCATGCAGAAAAACATATGTTAATACCTGTTACCTTGTGCTGTCGTGTAATAACCGTAAATTGAGAATAGGAGAAGGAAATGGGGAGGGGTAGAGCAAATAGGGAGAGAAGAGGGATTAGAAAAAGGAGACAAACCATGCACCTTAGAGGTACAACCGTAGACCGCCAAAAGCGGCGGCACATTGGGGGAAGTGGCAGCCATAGCCGCCACCACCACTCTAAAAACAAAACACAAAACAGTAGGTACGGGATACCGTACAGCAGAAACTGGAATCACCCGGTGTCCCGCCCCCAACCAAATCACCTCGAGGACGGGACACCGAAAGAGACACATATTCATAAAACACATAGCCCAGCCTCTACTAACTGTTACATCAAAAGAAAAAAAAATAACACCCTGGTAATTTGGAGAACAGTTATTAAACAAACGAACCATAAAATGAAGTACGAGTAGAAAAGGAACATGAATTTACTCACGTATACAGACCCTACATGAGGTGATAATGTCAATTGGAGTCCGTACTTCAGTTTGCCAATAAAAGTCCCTGTTTGACAGACTGGGACAACTCGGGTCTGCCCACGGAAATAGCTGGGCCATTAACCACAAGGGATAATGATAATCATGATGATTTACGTAAAGTTGACCATTCTTGAGGTATTCCGGGTGCGTTCGGTCGGTCATTGGAGATCGCCTCCAAGTTCCAGGAGACCAGAACCCGGGAGCCTTCATCAGGAGAAGTGATGATCCGAGTGTTGCCATTTCGCTTGACAATCAGACGAGTGGGGAAACCCCAGCGGTACTGAATATTTGCCCTTCGGAGAGCTCTTGTGATTGGGGCAAAGGACCTCCGGAGTGCCAGCGTAGCCGCCGACAAGTCCCCAAAGACTTGAAGATCTCCCAATATTGAGCCAGCACTATCTGTATTTCTTGCGGCTTGGAGAACCCGTTCTTTAACATGGAAATAATGGAACCACATGAGAGTGTCTCTGGGTGCTTCCTTCGGGGCTGAACGCGCCTTGGGTAGTCGGTGGATACGATCCAGCAGGAAATCTGAGAGATGATCTGTAGGTAATAATTTCGTGAAGAGATCAATAACAAACTCTGTTATTTCAGAATTTGACACAGTCTCCGGGATCCCTCTAATCTTCACATTATTCCGTTGCGATCTATCCTCAAGGTCCCCGACCTTACCACGGAGTGCCGTCACCTCCACTTGCCGATCCTCATGTAGAGAAATGAGGTCGTTGTAGGATTTGACCACCTCTTCTAATTTGTGTTCTAGGTGGTCAGTTCATTGACCCACCGCATCGACGGATTGCTGGCAGCCTTGTAGTGCTAATTTAAATTCCTGCAAAATGTCCGATTTGAAGGAGGCTAGGAGCTGCTTCATCGCGCCAATCGTCAACGGGGCATCATCGCCCAATCCGGGTGCAGTGACTGAAGCCGACGGAGATGGGTCGGCAGGGCTATGAACTGCAGCAAGTGGTTTGGACGCCATATCTGTCATGGGCTTGCCCTTGCCTCCTTGTGATGAAGGCGACTGCTTGAAGAAGCTTACCGGGGGTACCCCGGATGAATCTTTCTGGCGTTTAGGCGGCATTACGTCTCGGAGAAGGGAAAGATCCCTGGATGTTGGGCACAACAGACCCGGATATGGTGCTATGTCAGATGTGTTATCCCGCACCTGGAGTGTCACATTAAATATTTATAAACATATTGAGTGGTGGTGGCGTAAATACATCAATCTACCACGGAGGCATCACATCCGTTTGTCACGGCCGGTCCTGATGAGCCTGCGTCCACTGAGAACCAGCAGCTAGTTACGTATTATACACTAAACACACTGAGTGGGTAAGGCTTGCAATTGTAACCAGTGGCCAGTAGATGGTGCTATTTCAGCATGAAGTAAACTGATACAGAGAAGGGTGGTCGTTTCAGGACGGAGAGCTTCACAATCTGCTATATAGTGGCCCCCAAAGGGGTTTCAGGGCCCTAACAGCGGTGGGGTGGTCCCAGAACCGGTCCAGCCAAAGTCCAGTGTCTCCCACAGCACCCAGGTACTGTACCTCCGCCTGTCTGTCTGAAGCTGACACTGACAGGGGGATCCAAGATGGCCGCCGTCTCTCCTGTGAGAGTGCCCTGCTGCTGCTGTCCTTCTCTGCCAGGCGCCCTCCGGGCTTATTACAGCAGGTGCCGCTCTGGGGGGGTCTGGGGAGGCTCACAGGGTGAGCTGGAGGCTTAAGGAGGCTGGAGGAGGTCCCGCGCCACGTCCCGATGGAACGTCCGCGCCACGGAGCTCCGATCGCGGGTGCGGGAATCACGCGAGGCCCCGGCTTCCGGAGGTGTGTAGGCCGCAACCTGCGGGAACAGGCCGGGCTGTTCCCCGGCTCCGCAGCCCACAGCGCCCGGCACAGGGGGTCCCCAGGAGTGGAGAGAGGGCAGATTTTGGGGGTCACAGGCAGTATTGGCCCTATAAAAGAGTGCAAACGGGGAGCCCAGCAGATACACGTCTGCACTTCTCCACAGCTAGGCCATGCCACCTTCAGGTGCTATTTTTAATCAATTGTAGCATTTTTGTGATCAAGCAATTATGGCATACAATTTGCAACAAGGTAACCATAACATAACAATTTGCAACAATGTAACCATGACATAACAATGTAACCATTGCATACAATTTACACAATCATTTGCATGTGCTCCATCTTCGACACCCACACCCATGAGCTAGCTGCCACGCCCACCCTGGCTCTGTGCTTTTCAAGTTTGCACAATGCTGTGCAGACCTTCAATTAATCAATCATGCAAGCAAGCAAGTAGTGTGATGTTTTTCTTCTTCAACGGAAGGTTCTGTGGTTGTGCTGAACCTTCCCATGAGATCCAGATTAATTATTTCAACAGGTCCATGAAAGTGGATTTTCATTTTCTAAACAGGTAGCTAATAGTTCTTTCCGCCAGGATGCCTCTTCTGTGATGCGTCTTCTGTGATGTCAAAATTAGCTTGCTTGGGTTTGGGTGTATAGGCTGCATTTGTTTGCTGACAGCCACTTGAGGGAGCCCAGCACCAGGAGATGCAGCATATCATCGGAGGTCGTTCCTTTTTTGCCTTTCCAGCAAATGCACACACCTCCTGCAGCCAGTCTGGACACAAAATTATGGCCAAAAACAATGGGTCGAAAAGCCAAAGCACAGGATAATAGTAAGTCATGTATTTAGGAATTAGTTTAGAAGTATAAATTCTTTTTAGTTTGCTCGTAATTCGAATTCAGGACTGAGGCCTAGGTAGGCCTCACATCCTGATAGCACCCCAGCATTTAAATTTCCTTGGACAGAAGTATGGAATTAAATGGAGACAAGAAGTAAACACAAAATGAGACTCCTCAATGCAGTTTTCAGGTGTTATTTTTAATCAATTGTAGCATTTTTGTGATCAAGCAATTATGGCATACAATTTGCAACAAGGTAACCATAACATAACAATTTGCAACAATGTAACCATAACATAACAATGTAACCATTGCATACAATTTACACAATCATTTGCATGTGCTCCATCTTCGACACCCACACCCATGAGCTATCTGCCACGCCCACCCTGGCTCTGTGCTTTTCAAGTTGCACAATGCTATGCAGACCTTCAATTAATCAATCATGCAAGCAAGCAACAAGCAAGCAGTGTGATGTTTTTCTTCTTCAACGGAAGGTTCTGTGGTTGTGCCGAACCTTCCCATGAGATCCAGTTTAATTATTTCAACAGACCCATGAAAGTGGATTTTCATTTTCTAAACAGGTAGCTAATAGTTCTTTCCGCCAGGATGCCTCTTCTATGATGCGTCTTCTGTGATACTTCTATGTTGTGGTGTCACACTGAATTTGCTTGGGTTTGGGTGTATGGGCTGCATGTGTTTGCTGACAGCCACTTGAGGGAGACACACACCACGAGATGCAGCATATCATCAGAGGTCATTCCTTCCCTGCCTTTCAAGAAAATGCACACACCACCTGCAGCCAGTCTGGACACAAAACAATACCCCAAAACAATGGGTCGAAAACCCAAAGCACTGGATAATAGTAAGTCAAGTATTTAGGAATTAGTTTACAAGTATAAATTCTTTTTAGTGTGCTCGTAATTCAAATTCAGGAGTGAGGCCTAGGTAGGCCACACATCCTGATAGCCCCCTTAGCATTTAAATTTACCTTGGATAGAAGTATGAAATTAAATGAAGACAAGAAGTAGACAAAAAATGAGACTCCTCAGTGCACTTTTCAGGTGTTATTTTTAATCAATTATAACATTTTCGTGATCAAGCAATTATTTCAATAAATTTGCAACAATGTAACCCTTGTGGCAAAATCCCACCTAAATCAGTCTGGCAATGCAAGACCTTTGCAAATACAAACCAAAATGCCATTGGAAAAAGCAATTAAGTAGTCAGTAGTCTATTTTTGGAGGACTGAATAGGAAAGGTGCACCAGTCCTGGAGGTACTGCAATACCGGGTCAATACATGGAGTGGACAAGAAAAGAAAAAAGGAAAAGGATCCTGACACCATCATGGATCTACCTACTCCACCAATCTAGATTTGGTGGCGGACAAGAAATTGTAACAAGCAGGCACACATTCCCTCCATCCCTCACTCACTTACTCAATGCCTCCCTTACTCACTCACTCCTACATCGTGAGTTTTTCTCTACTCTTGCTGGCTGGGTGATGCGCAATCATTTGCATCTGCATCACCTCCAACACCCACACCCATGAGCCAACTGCCATGCCCATCCTGGCTCCGTGCTTTTCAAGTTTGCACAATGCTCTGCAATCCATCAATGAATCAATCATGCAAGCAAGCAAGCAGTGTCCGTTCTTCTTCTTCAACGGAAGGTTCTCTGGTTGCGCCAAACCTTCCCATGACATCCAGATTAATTATTTCAACAGGCTCATGAAAGTGGATTTTCATTTTCTAAACAGGTAGCAAATATTTTTTTCCGCCAGGATGCCTCTTCTGTGATGCGTCTTCTGTGATGTCAAAATTAGCTTGCTTGGGTTTGGGTGTATAGGCTGCATTTGTTTGCTGACAGCCACTTGAGGGAGCCCAGCACCAGGAGATGCAGCATATCTTCGGAGGTCGTTCCTTTTTTTCCTTTTCCAGCAAATGCACACACCTCCTGCAGCCAGTCTGGACACAAAATTATGGCCAAAAACAATGGGTCGAAAAGCCAAAGCACAGGATAATAGTAAGTCATGTATTTAGGAATTAGTTTAGAAGTATAAATTATTTTTAGTTTGCTCGTAATTCGAATTCAGGACTGAGGCCTAGGTAGGCCTCACATCCTGATAGCACCCCAGCATTTAAATTTTCTTGGACAGAAGTATGGAATTAAATGGAGACAAGAAGTAAACACAAAATGAGACTCCTCAATGCAGTTTTCAGGTGTTATTTGTAATCAATTGTAGCAGTTTTGTGATCAAGCAATTATGGCATACAATTTGCAACAAGGTAACAATAACATAACAATTTGCAACAATGTAACCATAACATAACAATGTAACAATTGCATACAATTTACACAATCATTTGCATGTGCTCCATCTTCGACACCCACACCCATGAGCTATCTGCCACGCCCACCCTGGCTCTGTGCTTTTCAAGTTTGCACAATGCTATGCAGACCTTCAATTAATCAATCATGCAAGCAAGCAACAAGCAAGTAGTGTGACGTTTTTCTTCTTCAACGGTAGGTTCTGTGGTTGTGCCAAACCTTCCCATGAGATCCAGATTAATTATTTCAACAGGCCCATGAAAGTGGATTTTCATTTTCTAAACAGGTAGCTAATAGTTATTTCCGCCAGGATGCCTCTTCTATGATGCGTCTTCTGTGATACTTCTATGTTGTGGTGTCACACTGAATTTGCTTGGGTTTGGGTGTATAGGCTGCATGTGTTTGCTGACAGCCACTTGAGGGAGACACACACCACGAGATGCAGCATATCATCAGAGGTCATTCCTTTCCTGCCTTTCAAGAAAATGCACACACCACCTGCAGCCAGTCTGGACACAAAAGAATACCCCAAAACAATTCTAACAAGCAAGCACACATTCCCTCCATCCCTCACTCATTTACTCACTCACTGCCTCCCTTACTCACTCCTACATCGTGAGTTTCTCTCTTCTCTTGCAGGCTGGATGATGCACAATCACTTGCATGTGCTCCATCTCCGACACCCACACCCATGAGCCAACTGCCACGCCCATCCTGGCTCCGTGCTTTTCAAGTTTGCACAATGCTATGCAATCCATCAATTAATCAATCATACAAGCAAGCAAGAAGTGTGACGTTCTTCTTCTTCAACGGAAGGTTCTCTACTTGCGCCGAACCTTCCCATGACATCCAGATTAATTATTTCAACAGGCCCATGAAAGTGGATTTTCATTTTCTAAACAGGCAGCTAGTAGTTCCTGCCCGCAGGATGCCTCTTCTATGATGCGTCTTCTGTGATACTTCTATGATGTGGTGTCACACTGAATTGCTTGGGTTTATGTGTATTGGCTGCATTTGTTTGCTGACAGCCACTTGGGGGAGACACACACCAGGAGATTTAGCATATCATCGGAGGTCGTTCCTTTTCTGCTCTTCCAGCAAATGCACACGCCTCATGCAGCCAGTCTGGACACAAATCTATGCCCCCAAAAAATTGGTCAAAAAGCCAAAGCACAGGATAACAGTAAGTCATGCATTTAGGAATTAATTTAGAAGTAGAAAATGTTGTTATTTCGCTCATAATTCGAATTCAGTACTGAGGCCTAGGTAGGCCTCACATCCTGATAGCCCCTCAGCATTTAAATTTGCCTTGGATAGAAGTTTGTAATTAAATGGAGACAAGAAGTAGACACAAAATGAGACTCCTCAGTGCAGTTTTCAGGTGTTCTCTTCAATTGTATCATTTTTCGTGATCAAGCAATTATTGCATACAATTTGCAACAATGTAACCCTGGTTGCTAAATCCCACCTAATCAGTTTGGCAATGCAAGACCTTTGCAAATGCAAACCGAAATGCCATTGGAAAAAGCAATTAAGTAGTCAGTAGTCTATTTCTGGAGGACTGAATAGGAAAGGTGCACCAGTCCTGGAGGTACTGCAATACCGGGTCAATACATGGAGTGGACAAGAAAAGAAAAAAGGAAAAGGATCCTGACACCATCATGGATCTACCTACTCCACCAATCTAGATTTGGTGGCGGACAAGAAATTCTAAAAAGCAGGCACACATTCCCTCCATCCCTCACTCACTTACTCAATGCCTCCCTTACTCACTCACTCCTACATCGTGAGTTTTTCTCTACTCTTGCTGGCTGGATGATGCGCAATCATTTGCATCTGCTTCAACTCCAACACCCACACCCATGAGCCAACTGCCATGCCCATCCTGGCTCCGTGCTTTTCAAGTTTGCACATTGCTATGCAATCCATCAATGAATCAATCATGCAAGCAAGCAAGTAGTGTCCGTTCTTCTTCTTCAACGGAAGGTTCTCTGGTTGCGCCAAACCTTCCCATGACATCCAGATTTATTATTTCAACAGGCTCATGAAAGTGGATTTTCATTTTCTAAACAGGTAGCAAATATTTTTTTCCGCCAGGATGCCTCTTCTGTGATGCGTCTTCTGTGATGTCAAAATTAGCTTGCTTGGGTTTGGCTGTATAGGCTGCATTTGTTTGCTGACAGCCACTTGAGGAAGACACACACCAGGAGATGCAGCATATCATCGGAGGTCGTTCCTTTTTTGCCTTTCCAGTAAACGCACACACCTCCTGCAGCCAGTCTGGACACAAAATGATGGCCAAAAACAATGGGTCGAAAAGCCAAAGCACAGGATAATAGTAAGTCATGTATTTAGGAATTAGTTTAGAAGTATAAATTATTTTTAGTTTGCTCGTAATTCGAATTCAGGACTGAGGCCTAGTAGGCCTCACATCCTGATAGCACCCCAGCATTTAAATTTTCTTGGACAGAAGTATGGAATTAAATGGAGAGAAGAAGTAAATACAAAATGAGACTCCTCAATGCAGTTTTCAGGTGTTATTTTTAATCAATTGTAGCATTTTTGTGATCAAGCAATTATGGCATACAATTTGCAACAAGGTAACCATAACAACAATTTGCAACAATGTAACCATAACATAACAATGTAAACATTGCATACAATTTACACAATCATTTGCATGTGCTCCATCTTCGACACCCACACCCATGAGCTATCTGCCACGCCCACCCTGGCTCTGTGCTTTTCAAGTTTGCACAATGCTATGCAGACCTTCAATTAATCAATCATGCAAGCAAGCAACAAGCAAGTAGTGTGACGTTTTACTTCTTCAACAGTAGGTTCTGTGGTTGTGCCAAACCTTCCCATGAGATCCAGATTAATTATTTCAACAGGCCCATGAAAGTGGATTTTCATTTTCTAAACAGGTAGCTAATAGTTCTTTCCGCCAGGATGCCTCTTCTATGATGCGTCTTCTGTGATGTCAAAATTAGCTTGCTTGGGTTTCGGTGTATAGGCTGCATTTGTTTGCTGACAGCCACTTGAGGGAGACACACACCACAAGATGCAGCATATCATCAGAGGTCATTCCTTTCCTGCCTTTCAAGAAAATGCACACACCACCTGCAGCCAGTCTGGACACAAAAGAATACCCCAAAACAATGGGTCGAAAACCCAAAGCACAGGATAATAGTAAGTCAAGTATTTAGGAATTAATTTAAAAGTATAAATTCTTTTTAGTTTGCGCGTAATTCAAATTCAGGAGTGAGGCCTAGGTAGTCCACACATCCTGATAGCCCCCTTAGCATATAAATTTACCTTGGATAGAAGTATGAAATTAAATGAAGACAAGAAGTAGACACAAAATGAGACTCCTCAGTGCACTTTTCAGGTGTTATTTTTAATCAATTATAGCATTTTCGTGATCAAGCAATTATTTCATAAAATTTGCAACAATGTTACCCTTGTGGCAAAATCCCACCTAAATCAGTTTGGCAATGCAAGACCTTTCCAAATACAAACCAAAATGCCATTGGAAAAAGCAATTCAGTAGTCAGTAGTCTATTTTTGGAGGACGGAATAGGAAAGGTGTACCAATCCTGGAGGTACTGCAATACCGGATCACTGCATGAAGTAGACAGGAAAAGGATCCTGACACCATCACGGATCTATCTATTCCAACAATCTAGACTTGGTGGCTGCCAAGAAATTCTAACAAGCAAGCACACATTCCCTCCATCCCTCACTCATTTACTCACTCACTGCCTCCCTTACTCACTCCTACATCATGAGTTTCTCTCTTCTCTTGCAGGCTGGATGATGCACAATCACTTGCATGTGCTCCATCTCCGACACCCACACCCATGAGCCAACTGCCACGCCCATCCTGGCTCCGTGCTTTTCAAGTTTGCACAATGCTATGCAATCCATCAATTAATCAATCATACAAGCAAGCAAGAAGTGTGACGTTCTTCTTCTTCAACGGAAGGTTCTCTACTTGCGCCGAACCTTCCCATGACATCCAGATTAATTATTTCAACAGGCCCATGAAAGTGGATTTTCATTTTCTAAACAGGCAGCTAGTAGTTCCTGCCCGCAGGATGCCTCTTCTATGATGCGTCTTCTGTGATACTTCTATGATGTGGTGTCACACTGAATTGCTTGGGTTTGGGTGTATTGGCTGCATTTGTTTGCTGACAGCCACTTGGGGGAGACACACACCAGGAGATTTAGCATATCATCGGAGGTCGTTCCTTTTTTGCTCTTCCAGCAAATGCACACGCCTCATGCAGCCAGTCTGGACACAAATCTATGCCCCCAAAAAATTGGTCAAAAAGCCAAAGCACAGGATAATAGTAAGTCATGCATTTAGGAATTAGTTTAGAAGTAGAAAATGTTGTTAGTTTGCTCATAATTTGAATTCAGTACTGAGGCCTAGGTAGGCCTCACATCTTGAAAGCCCCCCAGCATTTAAATTTGCCTTGGATAGACGTTTGGAATTAAATGGAGACAAGAAGTAGACACAAAATGAGACTCCTCAGTGCAGTTTTCAGGTGTTCTTTTTAATCAATTGTAGCATTTTTCGTGATCAAGCAATTATTGCATGCAATTTGCAACAATGTAACCCTGGTTGCTAAATCCCACCTAATCAGTTTGGCAATGCAAGACCTTTGCAAATGCAAACCGAAATGCCATTGGAAAAAGCAATTAAGTAGTCAGTAGTCTTTTTTTGGAGGACTGAATAGGAAAGGTGCACCAGTCTTGGAGGTACTGCAATACCGGGTCAATACATGGAGTGGACAAGAAAAGAAAAAAGGAAAAGGATCCTGACACCATCATGGATCTACCTACTCCACCAATCTAGATTTGGTGTCGGCCAAGAAATTCTAACAAGCATCCATCCCTCACTAACTTACTCACTCAATGCCTCCCTTACTCACTCACTCCTACATCGTGAGTTTTTCTCTACTCTTGCTGGCTGGATGATGCGCAATCATTTGCACCTGCTCTACCTTCGACACCCACACCCATGGGCCAACTGCCATGCCCATCCTGGCTCCGTGCTTTTCAAGTTTGCACAATGCTATGCAATCCATCAATTAATCAATCAATCAATCATGCAAGCAAGCAAGTAGTGTGACGTTCTTCTTCAACGGAAGGTTCTCTGGTTGCGCCAAACCTTCCCATGAGATCCAGATTAATTATTTCAACAGGCTCATGAAAGTAGATTTTCATTTTTCAAACAGGTAGCTAATTATTCTTTCCGCCAGGATGCCTCTTCTATGATGCGTCTTCTGTGATGTCAAAATTAGCTTGCTTGGGTTTGGGTGTATAGGCTGCATTTGTTTGCCACTTGAGGGAGACACACACCAGAAGATGCAGCATATCATCGGAGTTCGTTCCTTTTTTGCCTTTCCAGTAAATGCACACACCTCCTGCAGCCAGTCTGGACACAAAGTGATGGCCAAAAACAAAGGGTCGAAAAGCCAAAGCACAGGATAATAGTAAGTCATGTATTCAGGTATTGGTTTAGAAGTATAAATTCTTTTTAGTTTGCTCGTAATTCGAATTCAGGACTGAGGCCTAGGTAGGCCTCACATCCTGATAGCACCCCAGAATGTAAATTTCCTTGGACAGAAGTATGGAATTAAATGGAGACTAGAAATAAACACAAAATGAGACTCCTCAATGCAGTTTTCAGGTGTTATTTGTAATCAATTGTAGCATTTTTGTGATCAAGCAATTATTGCATACAATTTGGAACAATGTATCCATAACATTACAATTTGCAACAATGTAACCATAACATAACAATGTAACCATTGCATACAATTTACACAATCATTTGCATGTGCTCCATCTTCGACACCCACACCCATGAGCTAGCTGCCATGCCCATCCTGGGTCTGTGCTTTTCAAGTACTTGGACTTTGAAGAAATGAAGACGTGATTTGTGATTGAAAGACGAGGCTGAAGAACTTTGAAGAAATGAAGACTGTGGTTTGTGATTGAAAGGCAAGGCTGAAGAACTTGGACTTTGAAGAAATGAAGACTGTGGTTTGTTATTGAAAGACGAGGCTGAAGAACTTTGAAGAAATGAAGACTGTGGTTTGTGATTGAAAGACGAGGCTGAAGAACTTAGACTATGAATAAATGAAGACTGTGGTTTGTGATTGAAAGACGAGGCTGAAGAACTTAGACTATGAATAAATGAAGACTGTGGTTTGTGATTGAAAGACAAGGCTGAAGAACTTGGACTTTGAAGAAATGAAGACGTCTGCGGGAACCGCCGTTAGCACCTGGGGCTCCTCTACGACCTGGGACCCCATGAGCGCTTCCACGAGTGGCAACGAACTTAGACAGCAGACAAAGAAAGAAAGAAGCCTTTCTTGGGGTGCACTGAGATTCAGATAAATTATCAATTAATATTTAACTTTTATTGTTCTATATTAAAAAGTTTTTTTAGCCACATGAAATATAAAATACAACTTTTAAGTGAAAATAAAGTGAAAAATTGTGAGATTAAAAATCTATTATTCTCCACAGAGACTGCTGCTGCTGTGATGAAATATCCTCTTTCAATAAAGGCTCAATGGCCCCTGCTGCTATTATTGTTATTCACAACCTTGCTGATTTCTTTATTTTCTTTCAGCAATCACCAGTACCTCTTCACTCAATTCATATTAAATGTTTATTGTTGAAATCAGTTGTGACCGGTGTGTTATTTCAATAAACTAAATTGTTTATGAAAACATATGTCTATACTGTAGTCTTATGTCAGTATGATAGAAAGCACTCAGTTTATTCCACACCTCTTTATTAACACTGGTGGTCTTTACTTTTGTTTTATCAGTGTGTCTGCATGGTTAATCAGTACATAAGAGTGTTAGTTCATTATATGGATATTTGGTGCCAGTGATATTATTCATGTGTTGCTAGTTAATTCTCTCAGCCAGCACTTATAGACACCTGTTTCCAAATCTGCAATTATGTTTCAATCCAACATCTCCAATTGATTTGAAAACTGTAGCAAATATATATTCTTACGTTCATATGCTTTCAATCATTATGTTCATATAATGAATATTTTAAATTGTACCCACAGTATATTAAGTTTAACCCTTTATTGTACACGCATTCATACACATGCTTATGTTAATTTGATAGTGGGAGCCAGCAGCGCTAATCTATTCCTTAGAGCCGGGTGTTTAAATTGATTGATGTTGCCTGATCTTATAAACACCATTCCAGATAATCATATGTATCCCCTGATTAATTCAATATCTCCGTGGTGTATCGTGGTCAGGCATACATATCCCAGTGTTAGTGCCGTCTTAGATCTCAGCCGCGTACTGCGGCTCCGTACAGCCGTCGTCTGCGGCTGACTCTTTACCTCCGCCTGCACGTCTCTGCACCCGCTCCTAATCTAGCCGCTCAGTGTCGGGTATTAACAAGCCGTGTGTTCTCCTATTCCCCCGGCTACCCTGTATCTGGCCCAGATAAGATCACTACAGTATACAATAGTATTTAGACATTATGGGGTATATTTACTAAGCTCCCGATTTTGACCGAGATGCCGTTTTTTCTTCAAAGTGTCATCTCGGTTAATCTCGGTCATTTACTAAACACTAATCACGGCAGTGATGAGGGCATTCGTAATTTTTTGCTAGTTCAGGTAAAAAATTACGAATGAATACACCATCGGTCAAAACGCGGCTGTTTAAGTATGAATCTCGGTCATTTACTAAGAAGTGCAAAGCAAAAAAAGAACAAACACTGCCGTGAAAAATTACAACTCGTAAAAAAGTGCTAAAAAAAAACAGAACTTTTTTTTTTATTCGTGTTTGGATAGGCATGCACGGATCCATGAGATCCGTGCATGTATATCAGTGGGAAGGGGTGGGAAAGTGCTTATTTTTTAAAAAAAAATTGCGTGGGGTCCCCCCTCCTAAGCATAAGCAGCCTCGGGCTCTTTGAGCCGATCCTGGTTGCAGAAATATGGTGAAAAAAATGACAGGGGTTCCCCCATATTTAAGCAACCAGCATCGGGCTCTGCGCCTGGTCCTGGTCCCAAAAATACGGGGGACAAAAAGAGTAGGGGTCCCCCGTATTTTTAAAACCAGCACCGGGCTCCACTAGCTGGACAGATAATGCCACAGCCGGGGGTCACTTTTATATAGTGCCCTGCGGCCGTGGCATCAAAAATCCAACTAGTCACCCCTGGCCGGGGTACCCTGGGGGAGTGGGAACCCCTTCAATCAAGGGGTCCCCCCCCCCCAGCCACCCAAGGGCCAGGGGTGAAGCCCGAGGCTGTCCCCCCCCCATCCAATGGGCTGCGGATGGGAGGGCTGATAGCCTTTGTTGTAAAATAAAAGATATTGTTTTTAGTAGCAGTACTACAAGTCCCAGCAAGCCTCCCCCGCATGCTGGTACTTGGAGAACCACAAGTACCAGCATGCGGCGGAAAAACGGGCCCGCTGGTACCTGTAGTACTACCACTAAAAAAATACCCAAAAAAACACAAGACACACACACCGTGAAAGTATAATTTTATTACATACATACACACATACATACATACTTACCTTATGTTCCCACGCAGGTCGGTCCTCTTCTCCAGTAGAATCCAAGGGGTACCTGTTGAAGAAATTCTACTCACCAGATCCAGTGGTCCAGGCTCCTCGGATAATCCAGGGATAATCCACGTACTTGAATAAAACAAAAAAACGGTTGCCCGACCACGAACTGAAAGGTGACCCATGTTTGCACATGGGTCACCTTCCCACGAATGCCAGAAACCCACTTTGCCTTCTGGCTAAGTGGGTTTCTTCAGCCAATCAGGGAGTGCCACGTTGTAGCACTCTACTGATCAGCTGTGTGCTCCTGTCCTCACTGACAGGCGGCACACGGCAGTGTTACAATGTAGCGCCTATGCGCTACATTGTAACCAATGATGGGAACTTTGTGCCCTGCGGTTGACCTAAAGTGACGTCACCGCTGAGCAGAAAGTTCCCATCATTGGTTACAATGTAGCGCATAGGCGCTACATTGTAACACTGCCGTGTGCTGCCTGTCAGTGAGGACAGCAGCACACAGCTGATCAGGAGGGTGCTACAACGTGGCACTCCCTGATTGGCTGAAGAAACCCACTTAGCCAGAAGGCAAAGTGGGTTTCTGGCATTCGTGGGAAGGTGACCCATGTGCAAACATGGGTCACCTTTCAGTTCGTGGTCGGGCAACCGTTTTTTTTGTTTTATTCAAGTACGTGGATTATCCCTGGATTTGCCGAGGAGCCTGGACCCCTGGATCTCGTGAGTAGAATTTCTTCAACAGGTACCCCTTGGATTCTACTGGAGAAGAGGACCGACCTGCGTGAGAACATAAGGTAAGTATGTATGTATGTGTGTATGTATGTAATAAAATTATACTTTCACGGTGTGTGTGTCTTGTGTTTTTTTGGGTATTTTTTTAGTGGTAGTACTACAGGTACCAGCGGGCCCGTTTTTCCGCCGCATGCTGGTACTTGTGGTTCTCCAAGTACCAGCATGCGGGGGAGGCTTGCTGGGACTTGTAGTACTGCTACTAAAAACAATATCTTTTATTTTACAACAAAGGCTATCAGCCCTCCCATCCGCAGCCCATTGGATGGGGGGGGACAGCCTCGGGCTTCACCCCTGGCCCTTGGGTGGCTGGGGGGGGGGGACCCCTTGATTGAAGGGGTCCCCACTCCCCCATGGTACCCCGGCCAGGGGTGACTAGTTGGATTTTTGATGCCACGGCCGCAGGGCACTATATAAAAGTGACCCCCGGCTGTGGCATTATCTGTCCAGCTAGTGGAGCCCGGTGCTGGTTTTAAAAATACGGGGGACCCCTACTCTTTTTGTCCCCCGTATTTTTGGGACCAGGACCAGGCGCAGAGCCCGATGCTGGTTGCTTAAATATGGGGGAACCCCTGTCATTTTTTCCCCCATATTTCTGCAACCAGGATCGGCTCAAAGAGCCCGAGGCTGGTTATGCTTAGGAGGGGGGACCCCACGCATTTTTTTTGGGGATTTTACATTGTTTAATTAAAAAAAAAAAAAAAAAAGAACCCCAGCACGGATCACACAGATCCGGCCGAGATTGATTGTAAAAAAAAACGGCAGTGTTTTGCTAATCACTGCCGTAAAATTAGGTAAAAAAAAACGAATGACATCGACATCGGAAGAAAAGAAAAACCCGAATACGACAGCTTAGTAAATCCATCGTAATAAATTCAAAAAGTTGCAGTTTTACACTGTCGATGTCATTCGTGATTGAACTTTGACCTATTTTCGGAAATTACGAATGTTAGTAAATGTACCCCTATGTTTCATTCTAAAGCAGCAGAAATAAAAAAAAACGAATCCGCTCATCTCTAAGCAGAATATGACAGCTATGCAGCAGTCTCTGAAAAAACGCCGAACTTAGACAGCAGGACTGCAGTAACGATGGATGAGAGCAACCAGGACCAGGGAACCAGAAGTAACCTGGGAGCATAGAGCTGGAGAACCTTTCACAAGGAGGTAACCTGAAGCACTGGCACTCTCCCTCTGAGCCAGCCCCCTTTTGTAAGGGGAGAACACGCATGATTGGCTGGACACAGATTGGGAACTTCATTGGTAATACTCTGGTATCCAATATGACTGCCTCTAGCACATGAGACATACTTAGCTGTTAGCACACAGCTTTAGCCAGCTTCTGTCTTTGACACACTATACTGTGTCACCACTAGAGGACCTTACCGCAGCGATCCCCGCCGCAGCGCCCGGCTCTCCAGACCCTCGGCCCCCGGCCCTTGGCAGCCGCACATCCGTCCAGGAGGACCCGCCGCCAGAAGCTCCCTGCCGCCGCAGCCACGCCAACCAGCGGGACGGTAACCAGCGGGAGCACCCGCCGGAGGTAAGGCTCCGGAGCCTGACAGTAACCCCCTTTTTTAGGGTGGGCTCTGAGTACACTTGTGCTTTCATCGGATTCTTGGTATGAAAGGCCCGGACTAATCTTGGAGCGTGGATGTCCTCTTCAGAAACCCAGGACCTTTCCTCCAGTCCATACAGGGCCGGCGCTACCACTAGGCAGCTTTAGGCAGCTGCCTATGGGCGGCGACCACTGGAGGGCGGCACCGCCCATTGAATGAAAGAGTGAACGCTTTAAGAGACGAGGAGCAGCTCGTGGGCGCCCGCCAAGTCAGTCTGTCTACAACGTGAGTGACTGACTGTGTGAGGGAGTCCTGTTTCTACAACCCTGCTGCCCCCCACCCCTACCTCTGTGATAGCAGCACCCGGCATAGATACACATACCGCCGCGGTGCCGCCCTGCATAGTGGAGTGTTCAAACAGGCTGCTGCAGCATGTGCTCCCGAGTAGTCCCACATTATCATTACGAGCTGGCACTGGCGTTCCCCCCGCGATTGTCTCCCACGGCGGCGTCATGATGCCCGCTCCGGCGCCCCCCCCCTGCATTTGGGCTGTGGAAGCAGTCACCCGCTGGGCCGCTCCGCTGCCGCATTTTGTTACCCGATCCGGGGTCCCCCCCTGAGTATTGGCTTAAGGATCAGTCACCCACTGGGCTTGTTACCCGCTCCGACGCTCTCCCCCACGCCCCCCCACGATCGGCTCCTGCAACTTGTTGTCCGCGCTCCCCCCTTCTTCATGAGATCCTGCGACCGGCTCCCCTCACCGAATGGTACCTGCTGCATCCCGAGCCCCCCCCCCCATCCTCCTGCACCTTGTCACCTGCTCCCCCCACGGCTATTGGGCTCCCGCTCCTGCTGCCTTTCCACCCCCCCTCCTGCATCTTGTTAATAGGTTCCCCCCGCCCCGAAATTGAGCTCCCACAGCTTCCCCCCCCTGCAATTGGGCTCCCACATGTTGCCCCCCTCCTGCATCTTGTTACTAGCTTCCCCCCTGCCCCGAAATTGAGCTCCCACAGCTTCCCCCCCCCCCGCAATTTAGCTCCCACATGTTGCCCCCCCTCCTGTATCTTGTTACTAGTATCCCCCTCACCCGCAATTGGGCTCACACATGTTGCCCCCCCTCCTGTATCTTGTTACTAGTATCCCCCTCCCCCCGCAATTGGGCTCACACATGTTGCCTCCCCCCCCCCCCTCCCCTCCCCTCCTTCATCTTGTCACCAGCTCCCCCCGTCTATCAGTCTCCCGCATGGCAGGAGCACCCAGGGCCAGGTGAGTACTAGGAGGACGTCTCCTGGCTTAACGTGAGGCAGCGAATGCATTCTTCGTGCTGTGTCTGGATCCGCGGGAGTAATCTACACTGCACCTGAGGTTGACTGGACAAAGTGACGGTGACTGGAGAGACCTGTGCCCTCCTGCCCCCCCCCCCCCCCGTGTGTGGCCCCTGTACACCCTGCCTCTGTGTGTGTCTGTGTGTCCTCTTCCCCTCACCATGGTGTGTGGCCCCCTGTGCCTCCCTGCCCCTGTGTGTGTGTGTGACACACTGTGCCCCCCTCCCTCATGTATGACACACTGTACACCCTCTGCCCCCGTGTGTGTGACACACTGTGCCCCCCTCCCCCATGTATGACACACTGTACACCCTTTGCCCCTGTGTGTGTGACACACTGTGCCCCCCTCCCCCATGTATGACACACTGTACACCCTCTGCCCCTGTGTGTGTGAAACCCTGTCCTGCTGCCACCCCCATGTGTGATTCACTTTGCACCCCCTGCACCTCTGTGTTTATGGCGCCCTGTGCCCCCTCCCCCCTCCTTGTGGGACACACTGTGCGCCCTTTGCCTCTGTGTGTGGCACCCTGTAACGACCGCAGGGGTGTGTTTTTGATCTGTGGGAGGGGTTAAATTGGCATTTTTGTTGTATTTTTTTTTTGCCCTTCCTCTTCCTACTCATGTCCTATGTCCCTGTCTCCCGGTCGGCATCCATCGGTTCCTCTGTCCCCTGGTCACAGCCAATCACAGTCCATCACCCCACACCCTTTGCCTCCATAGTCAGGGCCCGTCAGCCCAAAGCCTCTGCCTCACAGTCGCAGCCCGATACCCATGACCAGGAATGTGCTCACCTCGGTCACAGCCCATCGCCCAGGGACCTCTGCCTCACGGTCGCAGCCTGTACCCACACACCTACTGCCCCTGCTCACGGGCTCTCGCCTGGTACAGTCTGCCACCCGCTCACACCATCTGTCCACAGGTTGCAGCCAGTTGCCCCATGCATCTGCCCACAGGTCGCATTCCATCGCCCCATGATCTAGTCTCCCAGTCGCAGTCCATCGCCCCGCTGCATCTGTCCACCAACCTGTTACCACATTGCCTCTGAAACTTATAGATGTATTTCAATGTGGATCTGGCATTTTGGGTGTGGTTTTGTGTGAATCTGTTTTTTTTGTTAGTTAATTTTCAGTGGATCTGGATTTTGTTCTGTGTATTTTTCTGGATCAAGCGTCTTTCTGTGTATTTTTATGTGGATCTGGTTTTGTGTTTTTGGTGAATCTGACTTTGTTTTGGTCTATTGTGTGGATCTGCATCAGGGATCTGGCTTTTTTTCAACATGTCTTTATGTGGATGAGAAATTTCTGGTGTATTTTATGTAAAACTGGATTTTTTTTTTAGATGTATTTGTATATAGATCTAGCTTGTTTCAATGTGGTTTGTGTGAATCTGTCGATTTCAATATATTTTTATGTGAATCTGGCTTTTTATGTTTTTTTAGTGAATCTGCCTTTTTTCAATGTATTATGAGGATTTGTTTTTTTACGTGTATCTTTATGTGGGTTTGGCTTCTTCAATTTGCTTATGGGTCTGGCATTTTCAATGTATTTTTGTTTGGATCTGGCTTTTTTAAATGTGAGACAGAATTTCGCATACTCCGCCATCCAGTCCGGGTTTGGGGATGGCCATGCTTGAGCACAGGTGGCTTAGTAGCCATGCTTAAGCACAGGTGATTTAGTACCTCACTTTGATTTAGCTATCTGGACTCAAGTATGGATATCCTGGTGACCTGGACTGTAATGGCGGAGTATGGGGGGCTCTGATGGGATCTGTGTTGGTGATGTCGTCAGTTCATAATTCATCTCTTCCAGTGGCTGCCTGCCCGTAGTGGTGCGCCGTTGCTTCCTTGTATCTCAGCTGTAGATTGTAAGCTTGCGAACAGGGCTTCCCTACCTCTCTGTTATTACCCAGTTTTGTTTTATTAGTGTTGTTTCCAATTGTAAAGCGCAACGGATTTTGCTGCACTATATAAGAAACTATTAATAGATAAAATAATATTGTGTACTGAGAATTGTGATGCTATTTGTTACCTGTGCTCTGGTTTTAGTTTTTTAGTTACTGTAATGTTAAGTTCTGTGAACCCTGTATTGTTCTGGGGTGTGCCGTATGTACGGTGCTGCAAAACACTTGTAACGCCTTATAAAGAATATGTAATAATGATATGGGGGGGGGGCAGTAGGTTAAAGTTTTGCCTAGGGTGTCGAGAAACCTTGCACAGGCCCTGAGTCCATATCCCTTTCAATCAATAAGATATTGGAGACGACCATATCTTTTACGACAGTCAAGGATCCTATGAACTTCAAATTCATCTCCCTGAGCAGCTTGCACCTTGGGAGGTCTAGGGAGCGCAGCCCGAAAACGGTTAAGTATGAGAGGAGATGTGAAATGCATTTTGGATCTTCAAGTACGGAGGCAACGTCACTTTGCATGCTACTGGATTGAATACTTTTTCAACAGGATATGGTCCAATGAATCGGGTGGCAAATTTCTTGGAAGGGACCTTGAGTCTTAAGTTTCGAGTAGAAATCCAGACTTGATCACCCACTTTGAAACTAGGGACAGCCTTCCGTTTCCGATCTGCAAAAAATTTGTATTTATTCGATGTTTTAAGCAGAGTCTCATGAACTTGTTTCCACATCTCAGTGAATTGCTGAAGGGCAAACTCTGCGGCAGGTACTTCGAGAGCTGGAAGAGATTGGAAAGCAGGAACACGTGGATGAAGTCCATAATTCACATAAAAGGGTGTGGAATGGGTAGCGGAATGGTAGAGATTATTGTAAGCAAATTCAGCGAATGGATGATAGTCCAGCCAATCATCCTGAGAAGAAGACATGAAGAGTCGTAGGAAAGTCTCTAAGTCTTGGTTCACTCTCTCAGTCTGGTCATTCGTTTGGGGATGGTATGCAGAGGAGAAACCTAATTCCATTCCAAGAGCTGAACTCAGTGCTCTCCAGAATTTAGCCACAAACTGAGGCCCTCGATCGGAAACTATCTCTTGTGGAAGTCCATGTAACCGGAAGATGTCTGATATGAACAATTTTGATAGTTGTGGAGCAGTTGGAAGACCTATGAGTGGGACAAAGTGCGCCATTTTGGAAAATCGGTCCACAATGACCCAAATGGTGTTTCGTTCTCTGGAGACAGGTAGGTCAGTTATAAAATCCATGGAGATGTGTGTCTAGGGTTTTTGTGGAACCGATAGCAGATGAAGAAGACACGATGGTGATCCTCTTGGACTTTTATTTTGGGCGCACTTTGGGCAGGCAGCTATGAATTCCAAAACGTACATCTTCAGATGAGGCCACCAATAGGAGCGTTGGATGAACTTAAGATTCTTGAGGCTACCTGCGTGTACCATACATGGTGAGGTATGAGCCCACGTGAGCAGTCTTTTTCGGAGTTCTGGTGCAACGAAGGTTTTTCCCAGTGGAGGAACAGAGTAGTACGAGTTGCAGCAAAAGAGGCAGGATCTAGAATGAATTGTCGGTCCGGAAGATCTGTGGACTCATCTGAACTCAATGAATGAGAGAGCGCATCTGCTTTCTGATTAAGAGACCCTGAACGATAACTGAGCTTGAAAGAAAAACGGGAGAAGAACAATGCCCACCTGGCTTGCCGTGAGGTTAAACATCGGGCGGTCTGAAGATATAAAAGATTTTGGTGATCTGTGGTTACTGAGATTGGATGCTGAGCTCCTTCCAGGAAGTACCTCCATTCTTCAAAAGCAAGTTTTATGGCAAGCAACTCTTGTTCTCCAATGGCATAGTTTTGTTCTGCCAGAGAGAATCTTAGAGAAAAATAAGCACAAGGATGAGCTTTCTGATCCTCGAAGTACTGGGATAAGACGGCCCCCACTCCTACTGAAGAAGCATCCACCTCCACCTGAAAAGGACGACTGAGATCAGGTTGCCAAAGAATAGGAGCAGACATGAAGGCCTCTTTTAGAAACGAAAAGGCTTTTAGTGCCTTAGGTGGCCAAGCTGCAGAATTAGACCCTTTTCTTGTTAGTGCTGTAATCGGGGCAATGATGGAGGAATAATCTTTAATAAACTTTCTATAGAAATTGTCGAAGCCTAAAAATGCTGGATTCCCTTTAGAGTGTTAGAGTGGTATGAAGGGTCCAATCTCTGATTGCTTGGACTTTGGCAGGATTCATCTGTAATGCCCTCCCGGAAATGATGTAACCTAAAAAAGGGATGGAGGGAACCTCAAACGTGCATTTCTCCAGTTTACAAAAGAGTCAATTTTCCCTTAGACATCTCAAGACTTCTCTGACCTGTTCCCGATGGACTTTCAGATCTTTGGAAAATATTAGAATATCGTCTAGATACACAACCAGGCACTTATAGAGGAGATCTCGAAATAATTTGTTGACATAATTCTGGAAGACTGTTGGAGAATTGCATAAGCCAAAGGGCATCACCAGATATTCGTAATGCCCATCGCGAGTATTGAACGCAGTCTTTTACTCGTCTCCTGTGCGAATGCGTATAAGGTTATAAGCTCCCCGCAGGTCCAATTTGGTGAAAATGGTAGCCCCCTTTACTCGGTCAAATAGTTCGGGAATCAAGGGCAAGGGGTATCTGTTCTTAACTGTAACTTCGTTGAGGCCCCGGTAGTTGATGCAAGGCCGTAGGCCCCCGTCCTTCTTCTTAACAAAAAAAACCCCTGCCCGGCTGGAGAAGAGGAAGGGCGAAAGAACCCTTTGGCCAAATTCTCCTGTATATACTCAGACATTGCTTGGGTTTCCGGGAGAGATAAAAGGTACGTCCGGCCTCTGGGAGGTGTTTTACCAGGCAGTAAATCGATAGGGCAGTCCCAACTTCGGTGGGGAGGCAAGGTATCCGCCCCTTGCTTACTGAAGACATCCAGAAAGGGCTGATAGGCATCTGGGAGATCAGTGGAGTGTAGGGTAAAGAGAGGCTTGACGGTGGATAAACAGCTTTGAGAACACGAGTCCCCTCAGGCGAGTACATCCACAGTTTGCCAATCCAAGTGGGGGTTGTGCTTCTGCAACCACGGGAATCCTAGGATTATTTTTTGAGAGGCTTTGGGAATTACCAGGAAAGAGATAACTTCAGAATGGAGAATACCAACTTTCATCTTCAGGGGAACTGTACGGTGGGTGATGATCCCTTCAGGATATAACTTCTGTCAACCGCGGTGATAGAGATAGCTCGCTCCAAACGAGTGGTTGGTATTTCAGACTGTCGGACTAAGGCGGAAGTAATGAAACTTTCTGCAGCTCCAGAATCCAAAAGTGCTGTATCATTAAGGGAGGTAGAGGGAAGTTCCAAACATACAGCCAACAGTGATTCCTTCCTGGTAAATTGGTTGGGGAATGCTCCTAGCTTAACCTCTCCTGTGTAAGCTAGGAGTGGGAGTTGCCTGGTTGTTTGATACAAGACTTAACAAAGTGGTCAGCCGCCCCACAATACATGCAGAGGTTGCCTTGTCTGCATCTTTGACGTTCCTCATTGGTGAGACGAGAGCGGTTGACCTGCATGGGCTCTTCAGTAGACGGTGAGGATGGTCTAGGAGTGGAACAGGCCCGAGGTTTGGGTCACTCGAATCTTGGTCTCTCAAGACAGCGCACCTTGTATCTTAGATCAATCTTGTTACAAAAAGAAATAAGCTGATCGACCTTAACTGGCACATCCTGAGTGACCAGGTCATCTTTAATTTTGTCAGAGAGACCGTTCCAAAAGGCGGCAATGAGAGCCTCTTCATTCCAGCCCACTTCAGAAGACAGAGTATGGAATTGGATCACGTCTGGGCGACGGAACGGGTTCCCTGACGCAGGTGCAGAATCTCAAAAGAGGCAGAGGTGGTCCGGCCTGGCTCATCAAAGAATTTACGAAACGTTGCCATGAATTCCGGGTAATTCGAGAGTATGTGATCAGTTCTCTCCCATAAGGGTGAAGCCCGATCCAGAGCTGGTCTGGTCAGAAGTGAAATGATGTATGCGATTTTGGTCCGATAAGACGGAAAGTTAGCTGACTGAAGCTCAAACTGGATCTCGCATTGTTTGAGGAACCCTCGGCATTGCTTTGGACTACCGTCAAATTTACTGGGTGACAGTAGTTGTAACCGAGGAACTGGAATCGACACTAGAGGATTAGGTGCTAGCGGATTGGAAGCTGGAACTGGTGTCTGAGATGTGGAAATGGCTGTGTGAAGAGAATCCAAACGAGTGGACATATTCTGCATGAACTGTACAATCTGTGCCTGCATGGCCTCCTGTTTATTTAGACGAGATAGAATATTCACAGAGGCATCGCCCCCAGTAGCCTGCTCACTAGCCGGATCCATTGGGCCAGTGCTTACTGTCACGCTCGGCGTAAATTGGGGTTCCGACAACCGAGTTTTGGCTGAAGGGACAGCTACCTGTGAGGAGAGTAAACAAGGTGGCTGAATGTAATTCCTCCTCATGGGGTGGAAGCCAAACTAAATGTTAACGTTGGCCGGAGGGCGTAAAGAAAAGGAGGACTTCGTAGGAAGATAACTAGTTTTAATGAATAATCAGGCTGTACACGAATATTGGAGAAATTGAAGAAACTGGAAGAATTAGAGTCTATGGTTAAATGACTTGAAGAGTGAGGCTGAAGTACTCCGGTAAAGAAGAACTGAAGACTGTGTTTTATGATTAAAAGACGAGGCTGAAGTACTTGGACTTTGAAGAAATGAAGACGTGATTTGTGATTGAAAGGCAAGGCTGAAGGACTTGGACTTTGAAGAAATGAAGACTGTGGTTTGTGATTGAAAGACGAGGCTGAAGAACTTGGACTTTGAAGAACTTGGACTTTGAAGAAATGAAGACATCTGCGGGAACCGCCGTTAGCACCTGGAGCTCCTCTACGACCTGGGACCCCGTGAGCGCTTCCACGAGTGGCAACGGACTTAGCAGAACTGCAGCAGCGTTTAGGTAACCGATGGATGAGAGCAACCAGGACCAGAGAACCAGAAGTAACCTGGGAGCACAGAGCTGGAGGACTTTTCACAAGGAGGTAACTTGAAGCACTGGCACTCTCCCTCTGAGCCAGCCCCCTTTTGTAAGGGGAGAACATGCAGGATTGGCTGGACACAGATTGGGAAATTCATTGGTAATACTTTGGTCTCCAACATGGCTGCCCGCAGCAGAGGAGACATACTTAGCTGTTAGCACACAGCTTTAGCCAGCTTCTGTGTCTGACACACTATACTGTGTCACCACTAGAGGACCTTACTCCCCGCCGCAGCGCCCGGCTCTCCAGACCCCCGGCCCTTGGCAGCCGCACATCCGTCCAGGAGGACCCGCCACCACAGCCACGCGAACCAGCGGGACGGTAACCCATGGGAGCACCCGCCGGAGGTAAGGCTCCGGAGCCTGACACAATGGGCAGACTGGGCATGTGAACCAATCGCTAAAACAGTATTTGCGTCTTTATACAGGCAAGCTTCAGAACGATTGGTCGGATTATCTTCCCCTGGTCGAGTTTGCTTACAATAACGCCTGTCATTCATCCACCAAGGTGTCTCTGTTCTTTTTGCTGCTTGGCTTTCATCCTAGAGCCAGTTCCTTTACTCCCAACTGGCCATCTCTTTCCTTGGCCTTAACTTCCCGCCTCAGAGCTATTTGGAAGAAGGTACACCTTGCTTTGAAGAAAGCTGCCTTCCGGGAGAATTTTTCCGACGTCCATGTACGTTTAAGGTGGGAGACAAGGTGTGGTTGTAAACCCGTAACATCAAACTCCGACAACTTTCGGCTGAATTGGGACCCAGAGTCATCGGGCCATTTCTTATCATCAAAAAGATCAATCCGGTTGCTTTTCGGTTGCAATTGCCAAGATCACTTAGAATTTCAAACACCTTTCATTGTTCTCTACTCAAGCTATGTGTCACTTCCAGAATATTTTCTCTGAGAATTATCCAGGGTAGACGTCCTGTGGATGTTCAGGGCCGACAGGAATTCCTGCTAGAAAAGGTTCTGGATTCTAAATTTTCCCGTGGTCTGCTTTACTTGCTGGTCCATTGGAAGGGGTACGGCCCAGAGGAGAGATCTTGGGTTCGGGACAGAGATTTGCATGCCCCTAAACTAAAGATGTTTTTTCAGGAATTCCCTCATAAACCTGGTTTTAGGGGTTCCTTAACCCCTCCCCAAGGGGGGGGGTACTGTTAGAGGCGCTGGGACGTGCCAGCTCCCGGACGTTGCTAGGCAGCGGGGCCAGTGCGTCACTTCTGCCCTGGGCTCTCCGTTTCCGGTTGGTTGCTTGGCAACCGGGGACGCCAGGCGGCCAACCTGCACTGCGATCCCGGCTGTTGCTAAGCAGCTGGGACGCGGTGCGCCGCACGCCAGGGACAGGTGGAATAATTAGGATCCAGGGGGCTGGGCTGTCGGGTCTCCTATCATTGGCCCACAGGGCCTTTTTATGAGTCAGGACAAGCCATCCCCGCCGGTAATAGCTTACTGCTAGCTCGTCCCTGGTTTCTGTCAGCAGTTTCCTGTGGAGCTGAGTCTTGCCTTTGGAGTGTTCCTGTGCGGCCAGTTCATTCCTGCATCCTATGTCCTGTGTCCTGGTGTCCAGAGCCTGATCCTTGAAATCTTATCCAGCCTTCATTCCAGTGACCCCGTATCTGCAGCCTTTGGGTCCAGATCCTTCTCCATATACCCTTACTGGTGTAGTGAGTAGCGGCTCTGCTGCATGATACGGCTTTCAGCTGTATTATTCTCTCCATCTTGCCTTTGTGTTTTCTGCGGAGGTTTCCGCCACTGTTGTCCTCACCGAACTGTGATGGAGTCGGGTTTGGCATTTGGCCAATGTTACTTTTGTTACGTTTATTCTTGGCGGTTGCGCTGCACATACATTAGGTTATTGTTTTCAGTAGTTTCCCCTTTCTTGTTTTTCTGTCTTAGTTCTCCCCTTGTTCTCTCTCGGCCTCGGTTAACGCCTTGTCACTCACTAAGACCGTGGGCCCAAGAAACCATAGTCTCGCAGGCGTTGACCGACCACTTGGGAGAGGCAACAGAGTCAGGGTTTCCTATAGGGATTGCTTCTAATCTCAACTCGAACTGCAGCACCACGGTTCTGTACTTGGAACTCCTCTGCCGCCACCCTGTCTTCTGTGTTCCAGGTACAGAGAACATAACAATGGCTCTTTCAATACCAGTTTTTAGGTAAGTGATGCTTAAAGGACCTCCACCAGAAGGTAAGTATGGCTGTCTGGCTTCAAGGAATAAGTAATCCAATTCCCATCATTCAGGCTAGTGAAGCTTACTGGATCCAACCTGTAAGTGAACATGGCTGTCGGGCTCCAACCAAAGGTAAGTAAATCTGCTTGGATCCAATCCCTTAGTATGTGAAGATACCAGGAACCCGCTTTAAAGTGAGTATGAGTGTTTGACACCAAGGAGCAGGTGAGTAAAACTATTTTGATTCCAGCATTAAGGTAAGTGAAGCTACAAGGACTCCTTCCGTGAGTATGGCTGTCTGGCTCCAAGGAATAGGTAAGTAAAACTGTCTGGATACCAGCATTCAGGTGAGTGAAGCTTTCTGGACACCACCGTTCGGTGAGCATGGCTGTCAGGCTTCAAGCAATAGGAAAGTACATATGCTTGTATCTCAACCTTTAGGTAAGTGGCCTTGCCAGGACCCCCACCGGACGGTGAGTATGGCTGACAGGCTTCAAGCAATAGGTAAGTAAATCTGCTTGGATCCCAGCATTTAGGTAAGTGAATTAACCAGGACACCCGTCGGAAGGAGAGTATGGCTGTCGGACTCCAAGGAATTGGTGTGTGAAACCATTTGGATCACAGTCTATAGGAAAGGGAAGCTGCCAGGACCACTTTTAGAAAAGGAGTATGGCTGTGTCAATCCTAGCTTTTTATGTAAGTGAAGCTTAATCGGGCCCCTGCCCTTCCAAGGATAAGGTAAGTAAAGTGGTTGAATCCCAGCAAACAAGTAAATAAAAGTAGATAGAACCCCCGCCTTTAGGCGAATATGGCTGGTGTACTCGAAAAATTAAGAGCCTAATTCAGAGTTGTACGCTAATGCAATTGCGATTTTCTACACTACGCTAATGTTAGCAAGTGAAGCTGCCACCCAGAAAAAAAGTAGATGCCCACCGGTGTAAATGCAACGCATTCGCAATTTGCATACACATACGCAGCCTATAAGCAAGATCGTTAAACATCAACTGCTCGAATAGGGCTACGCAGACTAGACGTGGCAGGCACCATGTTTTTGTATGCAGGAGTTCGCAGCTGACATCACATACACGCCTCGTAAGCGGCCATGACACGCCTGCGATTTTTTAAACACTCCCTGATAACACAAGGTTACCAAATGGTTACTTCTTGTCAATCACTTTGCGACTGAATCCTCATTGTGAATATATTTGCAAAAATACCTTTGCATATGCGCAGTGCAATTACAGCACGTGCGCAGTCTGCCGATAATCACTCAATTGAAAAAAACATTGGCATAGCGTACAACTCTGAATTAGGCCCTAAGTAACTAAAAGCATTTGGATCCCATCCTTCAGGTAAATAAATCTGACATGACTCCCACCTTAAGAGGAGTATGGTTGCTTGGCTCCAATGAGTTAAATAAAACTGTTTGGATCCAAGCCCTCAAATAAGTGAAGGACCCATGACTTCAGGCGAGTATGTCTTCTGGATCAAAAGACTGTTTGGATACCAGCCTTCAGGTAAGTATATCTGACATGACCACACCCTTTAGGTGAGTAAGACTGCTTTGCTCCAAGTAGGTAAATAAAACTGTTTGTATCCCAGCTTCCAAGTAAAGTGGACAGGACCACTGCCTTTAGGTGAATATGTCTGTCATGCTCAAATGAGTAGGTAAGTAAAACTGTTTGGATCTCAGCATTCAGGCTAGTTAATCAGACAGGACCTCAGCCTTGAGGGGAGTATAGCTGCCGGGCTTCAAGGAGTAGCTCATTAGAACAGTTTGGATCCCAGCCTACAGGTAAGTAAAGTGGACAGGACCCTAGCCTTTCGGCGACTGTGGCTGTTAAGCTTCAAGGAGTAGTTACAGATCACCTGCCTGGGTGACATTTAAAACACACTGTGCTAGATCCACAAAGCCACGATTCCACCCCATGTCTGCATCCACTGTATTAGAGGCCTTATTCAGGTTGCATTGCAAATGCGTTACGACTGCAAGTTTTGAGATCCGGACGCAGCACGCACGCCCCATCCTGCAAGTGTGCGCATAGTTAATGCAGTCGTGTCACATTAACTGCACACGCCTCTGCCTGATTGACAGGCAGAGGCGTTCGCAGTGTGGGCGGTGACGGACCGTTGCGGTGACAGCTCAGTCAAAACTGGGGCGGGCGGCTGTATTTTCGGTGTGGCTTTATGTCAAACGCAGCCACTCCGATCAAGAAAATGGCGGAAGACTGTCTGCGTACACAGCCTAGCTGTAGCTGCATAGGGTTGTCTACAATTGCTGGGCGGCCTTGCCCTGCGATGGGTGGCCCCCAGCATGCGATAGAACAGATTGCAAATGCTGCTTTTTAGCAGAATTTGCAATCCGTACTGAATAACCCCCTATGTTTTGTACATGTGATTCATAAAGCCTGATTTATGATCAAAAAGAAAAAGGCTCCTTTTGTTATTCTGAATCAACACAGTCAACTAATGTTTATCCACCCCCATTTTAACCACTTAACTAGCTAATATTTTCTTCAAAAAACGCTCAGAAAATGAGATTTATGGTAGACTTACCTGGGTTAAATCTCTTTCTGCGAGGTACACTGGGTTCCACAGGGAATACATTGGGGTGTAGAGATGGATCTTGATCCAGGGGTACCAACAGGCTAAAGCTTTAGACTGTCCCAGAATGCATTGTGGGGCCTCCTCTATAACCCCGCCTACAGGCACTGTGAGCTCAGTTTTGTTAACCAGTCCAACGCAGAAGCAGGTAAAAGAGAAGGCAGATGTTTGTCACATAGAACCACGTTCTCACGACAGGAGAAAGGACTAGTGGCTAATGCCAAACAAACCCAAAGAAGCTAAGTGTGTCATGGTGGGCGCCCTGTGGAACCCAGTGTACCTCGCAGAAAGATATGGATAAGTGAATACAAAATGGAAGCTGGATGTCAGTTTGTCTATTGCTTAAAATAAACTGTTGTTTTAAATGTGATTTTTATATGTTTGCAGAAACTTTGATTTTTAGTCAAAACAAGAAGTTAAGGCCAGGTGCGCAGTGTATCATGAGACTGCGGTTAGCTAGTGTTTTGCAAAATAATGAATTGTATTTTGCAGAATAAAGATAATTAAAAGTAGGTGAAAGGTAAAATGTATTTTTATATTAAACAGTCATAATCAAAAGATTTTGAGCTAATTAATTGGAAATTCCCCATAAGGGGAGTATATGAATTAATAATATAGTCTGATAAATAAATTGTGATTGGTTTATGTATATGATTGGTCTGCTAATTTGATTGGATCAAGTAACAATGTAATGACAAGTATATAAGATGAAATCAATGTGTCAATGTTGAGTTCATGATATTCTTTTATCATGAGCCCTGTGAATTTCACAATGCAATAAATCTATCAAAGAGACTTCATTCTTCTTCAATTATTTCATATAACCGTAACATTTTGGAGGTCTGCGCCACCGAAATCAATCCAACATTGACACACGAAGAAGGAGGGTGGACTGGTGCCGGGGTACCTGGATCAACCGTGGCCACAGGTAAGAGCTGTTATCTTACTTCTGCTCCATGTGTCCCAGCCTCGGTCCGCTGCCTTTGTGTGTTATTGTTGGTTTGTAACTCTTTGAAGTCTTTTTGGAGATTGTGAGTATGGAACCAAATGGAATTTAACTGAATTTTATTACCAGTTACAGTGATTTGTATAAAGTGTTAGGACTGTAATTTCTGTTGTTATCATAGTTACAGATTACAATGGGATCTTTTGTCTGCCATATCTTACTAAATTTAGAGTGAAGTCTGTGAGTGATTGTAAGTGTGATTGACCGAGGCTTCACGCCCGCAGAGTCTGGACAGGGCCCAGGTAGGAGAGAGGCTCCGGTTAAACTCTCCTATGCTGGATAGTATCAGGGATACTCACCCACTGTGAAAAGCACCTTATACACCAGAAGGCCAAGCTTAGCAGAGTGTGGAACACGTGTGCCTGTTCAGAGCCGTGGCACCTGACGAGGTGGTGAGGTTTCCTAAGTGGAGTAATATCTCTATAAACAAGGGGAGCGTCCCTGTTTACCATTGTATTGGACATTGAGGCTGGACTTTAAAATAAAGATTAGCCATTACAATGGGTCAAGAGATGTCCACACCGAAGGGCTCTTCTATGCTAGAGATCCCGCACGGCAGTCCAGCAAGTGTGATGTATCAGAGACATGGAAGTATGGCTGTGAAAGTTCTGTCAAAGTCAGAAAAATGTCTCTATGCACGTTGCCATATTTGCACCGCACACTGGTCCGCGCTGCGCATGCGTACGCTCTCCCGTGAAGGCGCATACCCGCAATAGCGTGCACTCGCAGGCGCGGTATGCGTATTTACGGTAGAGTTTATGTAGTCGTAGCGTGCGACTCATTCGTTACAAATGTTCACAATTAATGTAGTTTGTAGATCATGGTCACCTTGATAGATTCTGAAAGTCTGGTTAAAATAGAAGGTCCCTGTTTAAAGGAATCCCTCTTTGTATTGTACGAAGGGTCTAACAGGAATCATACAGCAGTGTTTGGTACCCATCGGAAGAGTATTTAATTAGTAATATTCCGGTGTTGGTTTGGAGCGTATTAATCGCTCGTGCGAATAGTTATGGACATAAGAAGTTTATGTCCATTTCTATTATTTACACATACTCAGGTATGCGGCGGGAAACCCAGTTTCCCACCCACCTGAGCTGTTGGAAATCGTCACAGCCCACCTGTATGAATCACCCTATGACCTTTTGTTATGATGCAGGGCCGAATTCCTTCGGCCAATGGACAATGGGATTGTAGGACCAGGAGATTGCATTGTGTGTGGGGCATAAATAGGCAGGCCGACCACATCCAGCTCTCACTCTCTCATCAACGGTTATCTGCTGATAGCCGGGAGCTGGATATCGAGGCGCAGGCGATCATACCCTTTGTGCGTAAGTTTCTCTCCGTAATCATTGTCTTTCTGTGAGCCAATTTCTCTAATCTCTCTCTCTCTCTCTCTGTTCTGTTCTCTCATATCTCCCCTAGACTAGGCTAGTATTGTATTGTATTAGATTGTATTGTATTGTATTGCATTTAGGTCAGTGTAGTATTGTCCTTTTGTATTTATTGTTTAGTTCTGTGGTTAGGAAGTCTCTGTTATATTGTAGTGTATCATTTGTACTGTTATCCCCTTTTACAAATATATTAGATATAATACAGTTAATAGGCTTTGGAACCTAAACCAGTATCTGTGTATTTTCTATAGTGTTAAGTTTTCACTTGAGCGTCGGTGACGCTCAAGCAGCTTTGTAGTTAGTCAGGTTACACAAGGTTGCACTTACACCCTGTATTCACATTAAGTTATTCTGTGTATTTCATTGGTATAAGGTTTAAACATTAAGGTATAGCGTTGTGAGCGTCTGTGCCGCTGGTGACCTCCTCGTGGTCTCGAGCGTATGCTACGCCATAGCGAATCATTACTCTAGTCATAACCAATAACGTGTCCTGTGATCACTGGGCCGTGAGCGAACGTGACGCTTGAGCGTCTCGCCTACGGCTGAGCGATCGTTACGCAACTAGCGTACCATTACGGTACTTCTTAAGCAAACAGCGTACAGTGTTCTTAGACTTCATAAAGGGTTGTTTATACGACAACGGAATTTAGAATTGTCAATTGGGGACTTGTCCTATCCTTCTCATATCTGCACTAGGTAGATCAGCAGACATTATCCCCCAGCAAAGGGTGGGAGGTTGTCTCCCAGTGCTGACGGGATAAGCGTCTGCTTCGCTTAGATAAAGAGTGCTGAAGGAATCCGGGAACCGGAAGTAAGAACAAAACGCTTGTGTCTTTTAAAAACTGTTTTATTTCTCTTCTGTCTTGCGTATACACGCACGCATACATTTATCTGTATTTCTTTTTCAATTTCGTATATCACTATTCCTGTTTGCCAATTTTTATAGTTGATAGAAAGTGCTAAAAAGAGATTTGCTGTTATTTCATAGTAAAGGTAATAGTTAAAGTATAGAACAACACACGATTTGTCTAGGAGATAAGGCAGTCAGTGTGGATTGCGGTAGATGATCAGGGATCATTTACATTGATAAAAGTATATATTGTGTTACGGTGGATCTTTGCATTGCGTACACGTGTCGCTAACAAAGACTAGCGTACGCAATCCAAAAGGCAGACGCACGCAGCGTACATTACGCAACGTAGCGTCTGGTTACGCCCACGTAGCTCGTCACGAAAAGTTGAATTAGCGCAAAGCGATAATTAGCGCAAAGCGATAAGTAACGCACAGCGGTAGATAACGCGACGCGGTAAATAACGCAAATCTATTTTTGGAAAAATCTGAAATTTAGTTTAACAGATCCTACTCCTAATTGGTAACACTGTTGGACTGAAGACAATTTCTGCGCAGAAATAGATATAGAAACAAAGTGTACATGTGTTGAGTGAGTGTGGTTTTGTATACATAAGTTTATACAACTTTAAGGTGGAACCAAAAGGAAAGCCGGGTACTCGTCAAGGGACATACGTGTAAGTGACATATACGGTGGCTAGGGAGGCATCCCTGGTTAAATAATATTTGAGCATTAGAGTATAGCGGACCATAAGGTAACAAGACCAGGAGGTCATAAGGTAACAAGACCAGGAGGTCATAAGGTAACAAGACCAGGAGGTCGTAAGGTAAAAGGTCCGCTATAAAAGTCCAGTGGCACAACGCCTGGGGTGTTGGTGCAGAACCCATATAGGCCATACAAGCTCTTGCTGAAGGAATCGCGGCCGGAAACATCGATTCCATTGATCTTTCAGTACATAACAAGTAGTGCTTGTGTACTGAACGATTGGACCACACGTAATTGTGTGCAGTAGTTAGTAATCTGACCTAATACCATTAGAGTAAAGTGGTCACAAACGCTATTTGTACATTCTGACGTGATTTGTGTAATTTTTTATTTTTGGAAGGGAAGTTCGCTGGTCACTCAGGAACTATCTAACAACCCCAACTTTACTGGAAAGAGTAAGTGTCCTGCGGGTAACCCTCATATGTTCCAGTAAACTGAAGGTTCCATAGGGGCCCTGTATCGAGTACGCCAGCACCATATCGGTGTGATCAGGTCGTATTGGTCGAGGTGGGCGAGTGAGTGGGGTACTCGGTAAACCGCCACCGCCGGCCTACTGTGGAGTAATTTGGTTGTCTGTAAAGGCTTGCTGAAAACCTTGATACAGAGATCCAAGGAGGACTAAGCAACACCTGCAGATTATGGGGGCCAGTTGCTCAGGTAGGGGGCGATCAACCCTGGTTCAGGTTGATTCTGTGAACCGACCAGTTGGGTCGGCACGATATGTAATGTGTGAAAAATATGGAAGTCACACCGAATCTTTATGTGATGAATGGGAGAGAATGACTGTACAAGACAGGGACAAATTCCCAAGAATAGGTAGCTTTAGTCCAGAAGTGTTACAAAATTTAAGGAGGAGGATATGTCTCGTAAAATCAGCAAAGAGACGAATTCAACATCATGATTATTTACAGTTATGGCACCAGGAAGGTGAGATACAGAGAGGTTTGGCTCTGGCGGCAGGATCTGGGGCAGTCAGGAAGCTGATAGCCACAGCTCCTCCTCCACCATACATTGCAGGAGAGAAGTTGATTGCGGAGAGAAACGCACTGGGTTGTAAAACACAAACTCTTAGTAACCCTGTAAATGTTAATGATGTTAACCAAATAACTCATGCAAGTATTAACCCGTGCAAGATGTACCCTGTTTTGAACCTTCCTCAGGAGTGTGATCAAGAAGACGATTCAGCAACAATTTCAGCTCTCTCTCTTGCAGCCACCATAGCAGAGACCACAGTAGGCACAGCGACACCCACGAGATTAGTGAAAGCCCCTAGCGGAGGGATAGGTGAGGTCGTGTCAACGGGTAAGTACGGCACCATGCACTACACTGAAACAATTGTACCACAACAAGCAGTAGAATCTACACAGGAAGAGGCTGTTAGAATTGCTCCTGTAAGGGTAATAGCAGTTCCCAATGGAAAAACAGATGTGTCTGGAGCCACTCCCATAAGGAACATTGCCATGTACACTCCATTTTCCAGAATGGAATTAAGAACAATAGTGTCCGAATTTCCTGACCCCAGGAAGGATTTAGTTGCTAGCCAAAAATACATCAGGGATCTAGGTAACACTGTAGAACCCAACAACAAGGATTGGCAGATACTGCTAAGAGCTTGTTTACCTTCCAATGTTGACGCAACTCAATTTTTAGCTGACTGTGCATTGGATAAAGATGTACCGCTTACAGACGTGTACAACAAGGATAATGTAAAAAGGATAAATTTACAGCTAAAGGAGTATTTCCCAGCCATTGTTAAATGGAACAAGATATTTTCCATTAAGCAAAAGGAGTCCGAAACGGCAACAGAATATTTTCACCGGGCACTATTAGAAATGGCAAAGTACACTGGTATAGAAGACATTAAGACCAACCCAAACCATCGAGAAGTAGCAGTATCTGTACTGATGGATGGTTTGAAAGAAACATTAAAAGCTAGGGTACAGACCACGCAGCCATGTTGGCGAGGTCTGTCAGTGTCCACATTGAGAGAGGCTGCTATTGATCACGACAGAAATATCACTAGGCACAGGGAGTCGCAAAGTGATAAGTTGATGTCAGTAAGTATACAGGCGCTGACCACAAAGCAGCCTGCGTATGTACCACCGAATCCTGTGGGTAAGGCAAGTGTAATAACATGTTTTTCTTGTAACAGACCGGGACACTTTGCACGAGAATGTAGAACAAAGAATGTACAAAGATCTTTTCAACCCCCTAGACAACAACACAACACACGACATTGGGAGCAGGGTCCACAGAGGCGGAGTTTTGAGCCACATACAGGGGAAACAAAAAGATATCCCCCGAACAGAGATTGGCATGCCTCTGGTAGTTCCCAGCTAACCCCCTCACAAGTAGTTGCTGCCAACGGGATTCAGGGAGGTCAGCATACCCAATAGGGGTGTGGCCATACCTGTAATCTGCACCCAGTTAAGTTGATTGCTAGTCTTGGAAGCGAACCAGAAATTGCAATCAATGTAGCTGGTAAAACTTTAAACTTTCTTGTAGACACAGGGGCGGCCAAGTCAGTGATAAATTCGACAGTGGGCATGAGAACCACTGGTAGGACAATTCCAGCCATGGGAGTAACAGGAGTAGTCCAGCACTACCCTGTTAGCAAACCAGCCGAGATTACAATAGGGCCTTTGCATACCAAGCATTCCTTTTTGCTGGCTGCATCGGCACCAACTAATCTCCTGGGTAGAGACTTACTATGTAAAATGGGTTGCGTCATTTATTGTACTCCTGAAGGTGTATTCTTGGACATCCCTGAGAATCACGCTCAGGAAGTACGAGACATGTTAGACTCCCCATCAAAATTAATGTCACATTCCATTATGACAAATAGGAATCCATCCCAAGTAGAAGAGATGACATCTCAGATACCAGAGTCACTTTGGACAAAAGATGGACAGGACACTGGATTAATGGCAAACGTAGCTCCAGTAGTTGTACAAGTAAAAGATGGTAGGATAGCTCCAAAAATCCCACAGTATCCTCTGAAGCCAGAGGTGGAGTTAGGAGTTTTCCCAGTAATAGAGCGCTTGCTACAACAGGGCATTCTAGTAAGAACGTCCAGCACAGCAAATAGTCCCATCTTCCCTGTTAAAAAGAGTGGGGGGAGGGGTTACAGGCTAGTGCAAGATCTAAGGGGGATTAACAAAATAGTTGAGAGTCAGTTCCCCGTAGTGCCTAATCCAGCTGTCATCCTAATGCAAATTCCTCCCACTGCCAAATTTTTCACTGTTATTGACCTCTGCTCCGCATTCTTTTCGGTACCTCTGCACCCTGACAGCCAATATTTGTTTGCATTCACATACAGAGGAGTCCAATACACGTGGACTCGGTTACCCCAAGGTTTCATAGATAGTCCAAGTATATTTTCTCAGGCTTTGCATGATTGTTTACAGTCTTTCCAACCGGAGAGTGGATCAGTGTTGATACAGTACGTGGATGATCTACTACTGTGTTCTGATTCATTGGAGGCATCCCTGAAGGATACGAAACAGCTCCTGTTTCATCTTTCAGACACAGGTCACAAGGTTTCCAAAGACAAGTTGCAATTATGCCAAGCTAAGGTAAAATATTTGGGACACTGTCTAACACAAGGACTGAGACACCTGACCGCTGATAGAATCCAAGCCATTAGAGACATGACACTGCCACAAACCCAACAACAGATCAGGACGTTTCTAGGAATGTGTGGGTATTGCCGTAATTGGATCCCAGGGTTTTCCATATTGGCGCTACCTTTGCAGGAAATGGTCTCCTCAAACAAACCTGATCGGATTTCGCATACAGACGAATCCGAAACAGCATTTGAGAGACTCAAACAGTGTCTAACGCAGGCACCAGCACTAGGTATGCCAGACTATGGGAAACCCTTTGAACTATACGGAACAGAAAGTGCTGGGTGCGCAGCAGGTGTACTAACACAAAAACACGGTGATGCCAGCAGGCCAGTTGCATATTACAGCGCTCAGCTAGATACGGTAGCGCGATCCCTCCCCACATGCTTGCGTAGCGTTGCGGCGATAGCATTGCTAGTGACAAAAAGCGAAGATGTCGTGCTAGGCCACAACCTCACAATCCATACACCGCATGCGGTATCTGCCTTATTGAATTCTGCCCAAACCAGACACGTCTCATCAGCAAGGTTTACAAGATGGGAATTGGCATTAATGGCCCCAGTAAACATCACCATAAGGAGATGCAGTGCATTAAACCCTGCAACATTTCTCCCAGGTGTGCCTGGTCAGGCACAAAGGGTGGAAGGTGAGAGTGATGGGGAAGGAGGATTTAATGCAAAGGAAGATACACATGATTGTATGGAATATTTGACCCAAAATTTTACCGCAAGGCCTGACATCAGTGACAATCCACTGGAAGATGCAGAACTCACGTTCTACACGGACGGTAGTTGTCACAGACAGTCAGACTCGGGAGACTTGTGTACTGGATACGCAGTCGTAGATGACCAAGACACCATAGAAGCGGAACCGCTAGGCCCACCTCACTCAGCCCAGGTTGCTGAACTGGTCGCCCTAACCAGAGCATGTGAATTGGCTAAGGGTAAGTCAGCCAATATCTACACCGATTCTAGATACGCCTTCGGGGTAGTCCATGATTTCGGAGCCCTATGGCGGCTCAGAAATTTCATGACGGCGGCTGGTACACCGATAGCGCATGCAGCTCACATAAAAAGGCTTCTAACAGCGATACAGGAACCCGACAGAGTGGCTGTTATCAAATGTAAAGCACATACATATAGTCAAGACCAAGTGTCCCTTGGTAACAGCCGAGCAGACGAAGCCGCAAAGCTTGCAGCTGCTACCCCCATACAGACAGACACCACACAACTGATGGTATTTAATACCATCAACACACAAAAGTTGTGTGAGATGCAGAATTTGTGTTCCACACAGGAGAGAGCAGTCTGGAAGGCAAAGGGATATGGCCAGGAGTCCTCAGGGCTCTGGACGGATGGACATGGTAAACCGGTGGCCCCCAGGGCATACCTTCCATGTCTGGCTGAAGCAGCTCACGGGCTGACTCATCTAGGCAAGGAGGGGATGTGCAAATTGGTAAGAGCATACTGGTGCGCCCCAGGATTCTCCTCTCATGCGAGTAAAAGAGCAATGTCATGCCTTACCTGTCTGAGAAAGAATATTGGAAAGGCAATACCTACAGAACCATCCCATATCCCACCTGCCGGCGGCCCTTTCCAGGTAATACAAATTGACTTCATTCAATTACCCCCATGTCGAAATTTGAAATATGTACTTGTCTGTATAGATGTTTTCTCGAATTGGGTCGAAGCATTTCCAGCAGCTACAAATACCGCTATGTTTACAGCTAAGAAAATTGTGCAGGAATTTGTATGTAGATATGGTATCCCTAGAATCATTGAAAGTGATAGGGGTACCCATTTTACAGGTGATGTCTTTCAAGGAATGTGTAAGTTGATGGGAATTGATAGTAAGCTGCACACTCCGTACCGTCCACAGGCGAGTGCGAAGGTCGAAAGAGTGAACAGCACTATTAAAAATAAATTGAGTAAAGTAATGACAGAGACAGGATTGACGTGGCCAGAAGCTTTACCCATTGTTTTGTATAGCATCAGAACCACTCCCAGGTCCCCCCTTAATCTGTCTCCTTTTGAAATCTTGTTTGGTCGACAACCGCATGTCATGATTAACCCTCAGGATGATTTGAAATGTAACAATGAAGTAACTGTAAAATACTTAATTAACATGAGTAAACAGTTGAGGAATCAAAATGATAATCTGAAGTTGGTGATTCCTGATTTACCAGATAGTAATTGTCATGACATTGAACCTGGGAATTATGTAATGATACGAAATTTTCTACGCTCAGGTTGTCTTATTGATAGATGGGAAGGACCATACCAGGTCTTATTGACTAGCACCACAGCATTGAAGGTTGCTGAGAGAGAGACTTGGGTCCATTCATCCCACTGCAAAAAGGTTGCTGATCCAGAGAAGTCACGTGATAAGGAACAGACGGTAGAGGTTGTATCACTGGAGTGTCTGTTCCAGGAGGACTGAGGCGGCACCTGAGCCTTGAAGACCGGAAGCAGTTGTCGACTCCCCTCTCCCTTTTATTGTTTTCTCCACTTCCCAGCCCCTCTCCCTTAAAAAATTTCTTTTTCCCCCTTCTCATTCTTCTCTATTTCCTCCTCAAAGATGGACTTGCCCCAAGAGACTGTGATCCGGATTTTGATGTTAACCATGATGTTGACCAGAGCAGTCTGTTCCGGCGAGAGTACCATAGAGGTCGAGAGAGGTTCTGGAATGGGTTCCGATTATGATGATGGAGGCGTAGTTTTCCAAGATCAACCAAACCAACAAGCAAAGGCGAGTATCAGAAAACGATCCGATAGAAGAAATTGTGATGGATTGTTAGCTGAAGAAAATTGTATCTGTAGGCTCTGTGATAATCTGGTTGAAGATGGGTGCATAAAGAAATGCCAATCCAGTTTTAATATCCATATGGACCGGCATCCATTGAGCGACTATCACTCCTTAGTGGGTAACGTGTTAAACCAAACAGATTGTTGGGTATGCTCTCAAGTACCTCAGGGTCACAGCAAATCAGGGCTAGTACCATTTCCTTTAACGTTAGGGGAGGTACTTGAGCTAAGTGGTGGGAGACCGGTGGATCGGAGGTTTAACATCTCCAGCCCTCCTAGTTTGAAGCTCCACCAATACCATGTGGATAGGTCCCTCTTATGTTTCAACATCTCCAATCCCAGAAAACCGGGAAATTGGGAAGTGTCATGGAGCAACCTTACCATGACCTTTTCACACAGAGCAGATAGAATGCCTACAGATACAGAGCTCGTACGCCACATAGCCAGTAGAGGAAAATCTTTCCGGTATCGATATACCTTAGGAAATAGGATTACTAGAGTTGGAGAGGTATCACCAGGATACTGTGCACATATCGTACAAACTGATACGTGCATTAAGCAGTTGGAAGAATTAGGGTCAGGAGATTTCACCTGGAAGGTTTGTAACATGGTCATGTCCTTCTCCGTCCCTTATGTTCTCCCCGATGACGCATATTTCATATGCGGGAGAAAGGCGTACAAGTGGCTTGCCCCAAACTCTGAAGGATTGTGTTATATTGGAAAAGTATTGCCTGAAGTGATGACTGTTACACATGACAAAATGAAGGACATACACCGTGGTGCCCAAGCTCCTTATACTCACACTCATTACGAGCACCGAGTTAAACGACAACTGTCAGAAAGGTTAGAGCATCCGGCCTCTGATCTTATCCATGAATCCACCGGGATTCAGGTTCTGGTAGCGTTAGATTTCACTCGCACCGCTCGAGGTGTGATGAATTATAGATACATTTCCGCACTCGCCAATTTGTTAGATAATATCACTGAAATGTATGATGACACGTTTAGATACACTGGAAGAGAACTTCAAGCTTACAAAACAGAACTAGTTCAGCATAGGATGGTTCTTAATTATCTTACAGCAGTAACAGGCGGATATTGTGTTACATTGGCAACACAGTACGGCATAAAGTGTTGCACGTATATCACAAATAGCACCGAGGATCCGGTAGAGGTCATAGACCAAAAGATGGACGATATTCTGCAATTAAAGTGGGAATTTCGTCGAAAACACAATCTCACCCTTGCTGCTGTAAGTAATGAGCTGACTGGTTGGGTGTCATGGTTGAACCCGCGAAATTGGTTCTCCGGTTTGGGAGACTGGGCTCAAGGAGTCATAATGGATGTTGGAAAGTTTCTACTATGTATCTTGGGTGTCGTTATATCGATTGGATTGATATTTAGATGCGGGCAGGCTTTAATGAGGTGCAAACAAAGTACAAAAGTGATGAGCTTGAGGAGTGAGGAAACCGTAATTAACCTGGATTTGATTTATGACCCAATGATAGAAACCAGAATGTGATGAAAATGCGATTATACGGTCCGTTTCTTTCACCTGTTTTTCTGCTTTTCTCCAAGATACAAAGACCCCCTTGGACGAGGAAGTTGACGAGACGCTATACAGACAACAGACAAGCACCAAAGAAGAAGATTTGACAACTTTAAATATGGACACTTGATGAACTTTGCCATGGATCCCCAGTTTCCCTAGTATTTTTAAACTCACGCTAGCCCAACATTTTTGTAAATCTGATGGCACTGACAAAGCTTGTTGCTCATGCCTAAGGAGCAAAACAGCGCAAAGAAGACGACTCTCAACAGATACCGAACACAACTTCAACAACAGATGTACATTTCCCTGACATAGAATATCATTGCATTTTTCGTAAGTGTTCTTTATCTTCATCTCTACAACCCTCAGGTAACGACACACATAGACGATAGGGAATACAGGCACAGATATCAGCAACCACATACCTCCCCCATTCATGTATCATCAACTAAAATGTGCATCCCCATTTTGTTACAACCACAGCCGAAATGAGCTCGGTAGAGTTTGACAGCCCATCCACAGACCTGTACCACAGGATAAGAAGGAATTCAAATGTATACTTCGCAATACCTCGAAGCTTGATTTACCACACGTACGGCACGATGATACATGACCCTCCAAACATGGACTCATACACACATGCTTCTGCTTTCTCACTAGGTCATACCCTCTTCACACCTACTCCACTCTTCTCCCCTACCCAACCATGGAAATCAATTAACCCCTGACTTACATTTTTCTCCTTAAATATTTTAGAAGGTGGCAGTTATTATTGACTGCCAAAGGGTGGACTGTCAAAGTCAGAAAAATGTCTCTATGCACGTTGCCATATTTGCACCGCACACTGGTCCGCGCTGCGCATGCGTACGCTCTCCCGTGAAGGCGCATACCCGCAATAGCGTGCACTCGCAGGCGCGGTATGCGTATTTACGGTAGAGTTTATGTAGTCGTAGCGTGCGACTCATTCGTTACAAATGTTCACAATTAATGTAGTTTGTAGATCATGGTCACCTTGATAGATTCTGAAAGTCTGGTTAAAATAGAAGGTCCCTGTTTAAAGGAATCCCTCTTTGTATTGTACGAAGGGTCTAACAGGAATCATACAGCAGTGTTTGGTACCCATCGGAAGAGTATTTAATTAGTAATATTCCGGTGTTGGTTTGGAGCGTATTAATCGCTCGTGCGAATAGTTATGGACATAAGAAGTTTATGTCCATTTCTATTATTTACACATACTCAGGTATGCGGCGGAAAACCCAGTTTCCCACCCACCTGAGCTGTTGGAAATCGTCACAGCCCACCTGTATGAATCACCCTATGACCTTTTGTTATGATGCAGGGCCGAATTCCTTCGGCCAATGGACAATGGGATTGTAGGACCAGGAGATTGCATTGTGTGTGGGGCATAAATAGGCAGGCCGACCACATCCAGCTCTCACTCTCTCATCAACGGTTATCTGCTGATAGCCGGGAGCTGGATATCGAGGCGCAGGCGATCATACCCTTTGTGCGTAAGTTTCTCTCCGTAATCATTGTCTTTCTGTGAGCCAATTTCTCTAATCTCTCTCTCTCTCTCTCTGTTCTGTTCTCTCATATCTCCCCTAGACTAGGCTAGTATTGTATTGTATTAGATTGTATTGTATTGTATTGCATTTAGGTCAGTGTAGTATTGTCCTTTTGTATTTATTGTTTAGTTCTGTGGTTAGGAAGTCTCTGTTATATTGTAGTGTATCATTTGTACTGTTATCCCCTTTTACAAATATATTAGATATAATACAGTTAATAGGCTTTGGAACCTAAACCAGTATCTGTGTATTTTCTATAGTGTTAAGTGTTCACTTGAGCGTCGGTGACGCTCAAGCAGCTTTGTAGTTAGTCAGGTTACACAAGGTTGCACTTACACCCTGTATTCACATTAAGTTATTCTGTGTATTTCATTGGTATAAGGTTTAAACATTAAGGTATAGCGTTGTGAGCGTCTGTGCCGCTGGTGACCTCCTCGTGGTCTCGAGCGTATGCTACGCCATAGCGAATCATTACTCTAGTCATAACCAATAACGTGTCCTGTGATCACTGGGCCGTGAGCGAACGTGACGCTTGAGCGTCTCGCCTACGGCTGAGCGATCGTTACGCAACTAGCGTACCATTACGGTACTTCTTAAGCAAACAGCGTACAGTGTTCTTAGACTTCATAAAGGGTTGTTTATACGACAACGGAATTTAGAATTGTCAGTTCTCAGAAAATGGCATGCAAAACAACCTGAAATACCTGTGATAGGAACCTTTGATATGCAGAAATGGACTGACCTAAGGGGTAAAATAAGAAAAAGGGAGGAGTGGAAAGCTTACACACTATGGCTGGAGGCATCTAATTTAACCCCGCCACCAGCCTATGTTGTACAAATGTCCTGTCAGTTAGATAATGGAGGAACATTGCAATTACAACCCAGGCATGTTCCCCCATGGGTGGTACAGACAATGCCAGTATAGACACTAGAACAAGAAAGCCCAGACCCACTAGAACACATACTCCCAGCAATGATGGCGCTGGCTGATGCCCCAAGTGCCCCTCCAGTACAGGAGAAAAAAAAGGAAAGAAGGGTTCTAGTAAACCCCAAGACTGGAAAACACGACACTTATTTTGTAGGGGAAGATGGGATCTGGGTAGCGCAGATGGATTTGTTTGATGGGGATTATGATTTTGCTGGGATGTACGTTTATGACCCCCTCACTAAGACATACAGAGCTCAGTATGATAACGCAGATGGTGAAACTGTCACACACAGTTTATGCAAGAACAAACAGGGAAATTTAGTTCCCTATGAAGACAAATTACTAGTAATGGGAGCGCATTTTGCAGACATACACGCATCAAACATTGTGGCCTCTGGCACTCGTAGCTCATCCACCCAGGGCAAACCACTTGCAACAATGCCTCTAAGAGTGGTAACTACAGATCGGGGTGCACAGTGGTCCATACATGTTCCTTGGTCAAAGGCTGAATTACACCAAATTTGCACAGAACTAGATTACAGAATAAAGCCAGCAGAAGTCAGAACCAAACTCAAGCGCCTGTACAAAATACACCAACTAACCCCTTAGTGACATGGCACAATTATTTACTGCTTTGCTCACAACTGAGAAATACAAAAAGCTCACAACAGATGCAGGGTGGGATGCAGAAGGGTTTAAGCCTGCCTTAGATGTTGCTAGAGATAAGCTGGACCAAGATTGAAAAAATTTAATGGGAGCCTTAACAAAGCAGTTTCCTTGCCAGCCTAGTTGGGGAAAAATAATAATGATTAAACAAGGTCCTACAGAAACAGTTAGAGATTATTGGGGCAGATTCAAAACTGAGGTCCAACATTATGGAGGCATTGAAAATATATTTGGCCAGGGAGTTCTTCAGCCCATGTTATCTGGAGCTCTTGTAAAAGGTCTTAAGCCTCAGATAAAAACCCGTTTGACCATCAATGATCCTCTATGGCGTAAGAAGTGTCCAGAAGATCTGGTCACTCTGGCTATATACCATGAAGACAATTTGGTGGTCAAGAAATTAAATACAGAAACCAAGCTTATGAACCTACAGGTCAAAGCTGCACAAGCCACCTGTGACTTAGCTAATAGACCAATTGATTACCGTGTAGGTGCCAGGCGATCATCAGAAAGATCACAACTTACTTTTTACAATTGCCAGAAGAAAAGGACACTTTGCAAGGGACTGCAGACACCCTAAGAAACCCAGGCAGTCCCAGGCAAAGAAGGGCACCACAGAAAGTGATAAGGATTTGCAATAACAGGATACTGCAGCTCCCGTGAAAACAATGACTGTAATATCTTGTAACTCTCAAGAACCAACCATTGATTTAAAAATTGGAGACTCTAAACATTCCTTCTTGATTGACACGGGTGCTGCACGATCCTTGATAGCTGACAAGGTCATTTTACCTACCACAAACAAAGTTGTACATGCAGTAGGTTTGGCAGACAAAGTAATCCCCTAAAAGGGAGACACAATATGTAAAAGTAACAATTGAACCCGTAACAAGTGATCACTCCTTCTTGCTAGCAGCTGATGCCCCCACAAATTTATTGGGGAGGGATTTATTGTGTAAATGGGATGCACAGTATTTTGCACTCTAGATGGGGTATACCTACAGGTACCAGATTCCAACAAAGACTTGGTCACTGATGCACTGCTCAGTGACCCTCCTTCTCCAGAAAGGGTGGAACTGAATACCTTGAGTGTACTCTCTCCTGAAGTGTCTGAAATGTTATCAACAATTCCAGACCAGCTGTGGACCACGGGCTCCAATGATGTGGGGAAAATCCTAAATGCTCCACCAAAGTAAAAGTAAAGCTCAAGGCAGGAGCAGTAATTCCCAGTAAACCACAAAACCCCTTAAAGCCTGAAGCTGAACAGGGGGTGTTCCCAGTAATCCAAGAACTACTACAACAGGGAGTGTTGGTTAAAACCAACCAGGCCAATACGCACATATTTCCTGTGATGAAAAGTAATGGGCATGGTTATTGCTTAGTTCAGGACCTTAGAAAAATTAATGCAATCGTTGAACCCTTGCACCCAGTGGTACCGAACCCTGCTACCATATTAATGCAGATCCCTGCAAACAGCACTTATTTTTCAGTAGTTGATCTGTGTTCAGCATTTTTCCTCATACCAATACATCCAGTCAGTACCTTTTTGCATTTACCTATAGGGGTAACCAGTACACCTGGACAAGGATGGTACAGGGCTATCTTAATAGCCCGACAATTTTTAGCCAGTCCCTTGCTGAAAACCTCCTAAAACTCATCTTTCCAGGGGGATCTACATTAATTCAGTATGTAGATGATTTGTTACTTTGTTCTCCAAATTTTGAAACGTCACTTAAAGACACAGCTGAGCTTTTGCGGTTCCTTGCAACAAATGGACACAAGGTATCCAAAGATAAATTGCAACTATGTCAAACAAAGGTTTCATATATAGACCATTGTTTATCTGAAGGCCTCAGACACCTGTCCCCAGATAGGATTGCTGCCATCCAAAACATAAGGTTGCCCATTAGCAAGAGAAAGTTAAGGGGTTTCCTTGGAATGGTGGGTTACTGTAGAAACTGGATACCTAACTACTCACAGCTAACTGCACCCTTGTATGAGCTAACCAAAGCCTCTGTACCAGAGCCCCTCATACATACAGAACAAACAACAATGGGGGTAATTCCAAGTTGATCGCAGCAGGACATTTTTTAGCAATTGGGCAAAACCATGTGCACTGCAGGGGAGGCAGATATAACATTTGCAGAGAGAGTTAGATTTGGGTTGGTTATTTTTGTTTCTGTGCAGGGTAAATACTGGCTGCTTTATTATTACACTGCAATTTAGATTGCAGATTGAACTCACCACACCCAAATCTAACTCTCTCTGCACATGTTATATCTGCCTCCCCTGCAGTGCACATGGTTTTGCCCAACTGCTAAAAAATGTCCTGCTGCGATCAACTTGGAATTACCCCCCATGTCATTTCAACAACTAAAAGATTACCTGACCACGGCCCCTACTTTGGGGCTGCCTAACTATAAACAAGTATTTTCTCTGTTTTGTCATGAAAACCTAGGCCATGCCACAGGTGTCCTTACACAGTTTCATGGGGAAAAACAAAGACCTGTTGCTTATTACAGTGCCCAATTAGACCCAGTAGCACGGGGCCTACCTGTTTGCCTGCGAGCCATAGCAGCAGCTGCATTACTGGTAGACAAGTCAGCAGAGATTGTATTGGGCTGTGATTTAAAAGTTTATGTTCCTCATGCCGTAGCAGCCCTGCTTACCTGCCAAAAGACAAGACTTGTCACTGCAGCACGCCTGACAAAGTGGGAATTGGCCCTCATTATGCCCACAAACATCACCCTCATTAAGTGCAATATTTTAAACCCTGCAACACTTTTACCGGTAAATGAAACTGATGAGTTTCAGGGAGAGGAATGGGGGGAAGTAGAACAACATATCCCACATGATTGCTTAAAATATGTTGATGAACAATCCACCCGTAGGGTGGACCTGGAGGAAACACCAATCTGGAATCCTGATCTGGTTTACTATGTTGATGGTAGCTGCCACAGACAAACAGAAACAGGAGCTACTCAATCAGGATATGCTGTGGTGGATGACACACAAACTGTTTTTTCCTCCCCACTTCCACCACCACACTCAGCACAGTTGGCAGAGCTTAAAGCTTTAACCAAAGCATGTCAACTAGCTGAAGGAAAGACTGTAAATATATATACAGACAGTAGGTACGCGTTTGGTGTTACACACGATTTTGGTGAACTGTGGAAACACAGAGACTTCCTCACAGCAACAGGCAATCCAATTGCACATGCGGAGGCAGTAAAAGAATTTCTAGATGCCATACAACTGCCCTCACAGATAGCAGTTATTAAATGTCAAGCTCACATGACTGGTCATGATGAAGTTACAAAAGGGAACAGAAGGGCTGATGCCGCCACAAAGGTGGCAGCCCAACAAGAGGTTAAAATTGAAAATGCTTGTATGGTAACTGATATATGTATACCAAGTGAACAAACATTAATCGATATGCAAAAAGTTTGTGATTTACAGGAAAAGACCAAGTGGGAAAGTGCAAAGTGTACCCAAGACAGCAAAGGCCTGTGGCACAGCTCTGAAGGTAAGCCTGTTGCCCCCAGATCACTCTTGCCAGCATTGGCACAGATGTCCCATAGACTGACCCATGCAGGTAAGACGGCCATGATAAGTCTGATTCGGACTTATTGGTATGCACCTGGCTTTGCGCCAGTGGCAACCAAGTACTGTGCTTCTTGCATCACCTGCTTGCAGAAGAATGCTGGAAGAGCAGTTAAAACAATACCTTCACACATTCCCCAAACAACTGGTCCCTTCCAAATCCTACAAATTGATTACATTCAGCTTCCAATGGTTAGGATGCTTCAGTATGTTTTGGTTTGTGTCGACACATTTAGCGGTTGGGTGGAGGGATATGCTGTGGCTAGTGCAACAGCAGCAATCACAGCAAAAAAAACTGGTACAAGAATTTGTATGTAGGTATGGCATACCATATGTAATATCATCAGACCAAGGTACACATTTTACTGGACTAGTGTTCAAAAAGATGTGCCAGCTTCTTGGCATTAAACAACAGCTACACACCGCATACCATCCACAATTGAGCGGCAAAGTGGAACGCTATAACGGGACCATTAAGAATAAGCTGGCCAAGACATGTAAAGAGACTAGCTTGCAGTGGCCAGAAGCTTTGCCATTAGTGTTGCACTCAATCAGAACAACACCAAGGGGGAGTTGAACATTTCTCCCTATGAAATACTGTTTGGAAAATTGCCCAATGTTGCTATTGCACCTGCATATGAACTCAGTAAAACAAATGACTTAACATAGTAACATAGTAACATAGTATCTGAGGTTGAAAAAAGACAATTGTCCATCGAGTTCAACCTATTTGTGGTCTCCTATGCATGATGATTTGACTAAAATTTCTGACTGATGCTGCTGTCAGCCGTTGCATTTTATCCCTATTTATAGTAACTATAATGCATGACTATGCACCATACCCCTGGATATCCTTATCCATTAGAAATTTATCTAACCCATACTTAAAGGTGTTGACAGATTCCGCCATTACAACTCCCTCAGGCAGGGAATTCCAAACACGTATTGTCCTTACCGTGAAAAAGCCTTTACGCCGTATTGTGCGGAATCTCCTCTCCTCTAACCTGAGCGAGTGTCCACGTGTCCTCTGTGTTGATCTAACCAAAAACAGGTCCCGCGCAAGCTCTGTTTATTGTCCCCTTATATATTTGTAGATGTTGATCATATCCCCTCTTAGTCTCCGCTTTTCCAATGTAAACATGCCTAGTCTTTGAAGCCTTTCCTTGTATTCCATCGTCTCCATGCCCTTAATTAGTTTGGTCGCCCTCCTCTGAACCTTTTCTAGCTCCTGGATATCCTTTTTGTAGTACGGTGCCCAGAATTGCACACAGTATATAACGGGAGTATAATACTCTTGTCCCTAGCATCAATACCCCGTTTTATGCATGCTAATATCTTATTAGCCTACTTTGCTGCAGTCCTACTTTGGGTACTACTGCTTAGTTTGCTATCTATGAGGACACCTAAGTCCTTTTCCAGTACAGAATCCCCTAATTTTACCCCATTTAGTAGGTAGGTGTAATTTTTGTTCTTGTTACCACAGTGCATTACCTTACACTTGTCTGTGTTGAAGCGCATTCTCCATTTGGCTGCCCATGCTTCTAATTTAACTAAGTCGTTCTGAAGAGACTCGGCATCCTCCTCTGTATTTATAGCCTTACACAATTTGGTATCATCTGCAAAAATTGACACCATGCTCTCTAGACCTTCTGTTAGGTCGTTAATGAAAATATTGAACAATAGCGGTCCTAATACTGAGCCTTGCGGCACACCACTTAGCACTTCAGTCCAAGTTGAAAAAGATCCATTAACCACAACGCGCTGCTCCCTATTATCTAACCAGTTTTTGACCCAAGTGCATATTGTGCTTCCTAGCCCTGATTCTTGTAGCTTGTAGATAAGTCTCATGTGTGGTACAGTATCGAACGCTTTGGCAAAGTCTAAAAAGATTACATCCACGTCTTTACCCTGATCTAGGTTTGCGCTTACTGTTTCATAAAAGCCAAGTAAGTTGGTTTGACAGGATCTGTCCTTCATAAACCCATGTTGATTCCTTTTAATGACCTTATTGACTTCAAGGAACTTCTGAATACTATCTCTTAGAATACCTTCCAATACTTTCCCCACTATAGATGTAAGACTAACTGGTCTATAATTACCTGGTTCAGCTTTACTTCCCTTTTTGAATATAGGCACTACTTCCGCTATATGCCAGTCTTTGGGAACCATACCTGATATAACTGAATCCTTAAAGATCAAAGATAGCGGCTTTGCCAGTTCAGAATGAAGCTCCATTAGAACCCTTGGGTGAATACCATGGGGCCCTGGTGATTTATTAATCTTTAAATGTTTTAATCGGTCACAGACTACTTCCTCGCTTAAATAAGTACCTATCAGTGGGATATTCTCATTATTAACTGTGAACTCTCTTATTTTATTAAGCAACCAGCTAAAGAAGATCCAAGCTACTGTGACCAGCACACAACCAACCTCTGTGGAAGGTGCTTGTCATAATCTACAACCTGGTGATGAGGTGATGGTCAGAAATTTCCTGAGATCGGGCTCGCTGACAGACCGGTGGAAAAGACCTTACCAAGTCTTGTTGACAACCCCAACTGCTGTTAAGATAAAGGAGAAGACTTTGTGGATCCACTGCACCCACTGCAGAAAAGTCACGCCTCCTGAGAAAGCACAAGTGGAAGATATTCTCCAAGACTCCTCTTCACTTCACCAGTAAAACCAACAAGTGAGTGGTTCGGGCATAATAATCCCTTGAGCCACTTGCCAACGCAGTATCTCTGTGGAGGGCACATAACTCCTGGAAGAGTACTGTGTAGATCAAGGACACCAAAGACAATGCTAAACAGGATGATGCTGATAGGCCAAAGGCCAGATCGTGGACTATGGGGGTGCATTCTCTCATGGGCATGTCTAATCACAATCATACTCATTGGGGGTAATTCCAAGTTGATCGCAGCAGGATTTTTGATAGCAATTGGGCAAAACCATGTGCACTGCAGGGGAGGCAGATATAACATGTGCAGAAAGAGTTAGATTTGGGTGGGTTATTTTATTTCTGTGCAGGGTAAATACTGCCTGCTTTATTTTTACACTGCAAATTAGATTGCAGATTGAACACACCCCACCCAAATCTAACTCTCTCTGCACATGTTATATCTGCCTCCCCTGCAGTGCACATGGTTTTGCTAAATTGCTAACAAAAATCCTGCTGCGATCAACTTGGAATTAGCCCCATTGTGCTTGAGTGTTGTGTATACATTCTAGGGTCTGTTAACAGTGTGACCAGTGAAACAGGTAATGTAACATTTAACAATGATACGTTATTCAAGACACGTGTGTGTAGGGCCTTACAAAAGAATAATTATGGAGAAGAATTTACAGGTAATTCCATGATAGCAATGCACAGCAAAATTGCAAAGGCTCTCAAAAGTAAATGTTGGATTTGTACCCACCTACCCATCAGTGTAAATGCAGGTATACCCCTCCTAGCACATTACATGAACACACCAGATATGATGGACAGAGACTGGTCCTGTCAAAAGTGGAAGAATGGTAGTCGCATTTGTGCCAATAAGACACCTTAAGTACAAAATATAGTAGACTTCCCATATTTGGATGTTTCAAAGAGAGGTGTGCTGCATGCACCTGATCTACAGGTAACTGCAGCCACAGGGAAGCCTGAATTTTGCTTAAGGGTCAATTCAAAGCCAGGCAAATATACGTTAAGTAGGAGGAGAATTACAGTCAGGGTGAAAAGCCAAAACCTGGGATATACTAACTGTACTGGAACCACATTTGTAGTTCAAATGTCAAATAAGTGTACACTGACAAACCTCAAACCCTGTTGGCACTCAATAGACGCAGATGGAGTACTAACACCTAATAACACCTTATACCACTTACTAAAAGATGGGTGTACTCTTGATAACAGCACATGTGGAGATGTCAATGGCAATAACACAGGGTACTTTATGATATACATAGGAATCATTTACACCAAAATATTTGGAATGCCTTTGCCTAAGGGTATGTATTGGGTTTGTGGTAAATGGGCATACTCATGGATTCCTTTAGGTGCCAAAGGACAATGTGTGCTCTCCTATGTAGTCCCTTTAGTAAGAGCCACTACTAAGCTGGATCAATACCCAAGAAATATCCCTGTAGAATATGATTTAGTGTCAAGTGACCTTACATATTTGAGACATCATAGCAAAAAGAGAAGTGAAGAAAGGAGATGTATCTTTCAGGTTTTCTGATGGTGAACGTACGGCTGGAACTTTATTTCCTCTGTCCACTATTTATCTTGTGGAAAAGGCTGTATCCCAAACCTTAACGGTACTAGATCAGATGGTAGGGGAATTGGTGGTTTCAATCAATCAGACAGTAAAAGAGCTGGCTCAAGTAAGGAAAGTGGCTTTACAAAATAGGATGGCACTGGATCAGTTGTTGGCAGTAGAAGAAGGCACGTGTGCAGTAGTAGGACAAGAATGTTGTACTTATATTGAAGATCACAGAGCTGAAATAGGTGCTTATCTGAGCAAGGTGGGAGAGTTACAGAAGAAAATGAAAAGGTTAGGTGCTAGTGAAGGTTGGGATCCACTTGGATGGCTAGGAGAAAGTATTGCAAAGCTTTTCTTTGGAATATTGCAGTACATTGTGTTTGTTGCCCTAATTGTAGGTATCATATACCTTTCCATCAAGTGTGGACCAGTAGTTTGTGTGCAATGTGGTAAAGGATTTAAAAGGTTAAAAGTGCATCATGAAATGATCATTGTGGTGGTAAATGATAAAGTTCCACTAGAACAGGTGACTCAAGGAACTAGTCAGGGGCAGCAGAAGAGACAGGTGGTATATGCTGACATGAGCAAGTCTTATGAAAGTTTACAACTCCAGGAAGGTGACCCCATATACCAGGCTTTAGAGGAGGATCAGGCAAGTAGGGAAAGTACACAGCATGTTAATTTTACTTATGAACTGGATAACAGGGTAGAAATTAACCAGGACGAGTATGTTAGACATAAAATACAAGCGAGTTTCACTTAACTGTATCAAAACCCTCTTAGCCAACACCAGAAGGTTCCCATCAAAAATCAGGGATTCCCGTCCAGTGCGGTGAGCATTGGCGCCAGGCCCATCCCCGTGAACCTACCTTTTGCCTATGTTGTGCGTCTACCTAACCCTCATTAGGAATTGTGAAACTGAACCTTCTGATTTGTGTATCAGAGTGCCAAGTATATTGGCAGAGAGAGGACTGATATGGATAAGTGAATACAAAATGGAAGCTGGATGTCAGTTTGTCTATTGCTTAAAATAAACTGTTGTTTTAAATGTGATTTTTATATGTTTGCAGAAACTTTGATTTTTAGTCAAAACAAGACGTTAAGGCCAGCTGCGCATTGTATCATGAGACTGCGGTTAGCTAGTGTTTTGCAAAATAAGGAATTGTGTTTTGCAGAATAAAGATAATTAAAAGTAGGTGAAAGGTAAAATTTATTTTTATATTAAACAGTCATAATCACAAGATGTTGAGATAATTAATTGGAAATTCCCCATAAGGGGAGTATATGAATTAATAATATATTCTGATAAATTGTGATTGGTTTATGTATATGATTGGTCTGCTAATTTGATTGGATCATGTAACGCTGTAATGACAAGTATATAAGATGAAATCAATGTGTCAATGTTGAGTTCATGATATTCTTTTATCGTGAGCCCTGTGAATTTCACAATGCAATAAATCTATCAAAGAGACTTCATTCTTCTTCAATTATTTCATATGACCGTAACATTTAACCATGGTAAGTCTACCATAAATCTCCTTTTCTGTAGCGGAGTACACTGTGTTCCACAGAGAATACATCAGGGATGTCCTAAAGCAGTTCCTTAAGGGAGGGGACGCACCTTAGCGGGTATGAGAACCCGGCGTCCAAAGGAAGCATCCTGGGAGGCGGAAGCATCAAAGGCATAGAACCTAATGAACGTGTTCACTGAGGACCATGTAGCCGCCTTGCACAATTGTTCTGCGGATGCGCGACGGTGGGCCGTCCAAGAGGGTCCAACAGACCGAGTAGAATGGAGCAGGAGCTAGGAGTCCAGTCTGCGAATAAGCTTGTGCAATCACCATTCTAATCCATCTGGCCAAGGTTTGCTTATGTGCAGGTCAGCCACGTTTGAGGAACCCAAACAGTACAAAGAGGGTATCTGATCTCCTGATAGAGGCAGTCCTCTACACAAATATATATGGAGAGCCCGTACCACATCCAAAGACCGCTCTTTGGAGGACAATTTAGAAGTGATGAAGGCTGGAACCACAATCTCTTGATTAAGGTGAAAAGATGACACTGTCACAACTGAGGGCCTGAGCTGACGGGAGGCAGCCTCAGTTGTAGGGGCTGAGATGTACCGGAACCTGGGAGGTTGTATCAGACCCCTGGACATGTAAGTAACATGAATAATAACTGCCCGAAGGCGTGACCACGACAACTTGGATAAAAGTCAATGATGTTTATTATGACAACTCCGCAACACAGCAGCAGTAAAAGAAAACGTAAAAGTCAGCAAATAATAAATACAGTTCCTGGGTACTACAGGATGGCAGGAGCCACAGGGCACTGGTAGTGTGAGATAGTTCTTATGATCTTCTAGATGGAAAGTCCTTACCAGGCCCGACTGTAGCAATGGAGATAACCCAGGATTGTGCCAGCTGGTGTTCCAGGAAAAGCTGGGTTGCTGAAGGTAAAACAGCTGCTGTGGATACTGGCTGAAACCAGACTGTTGTTAGCACGGAGTGGATACTGGCTGGAACCAGTTAAATAATAAATGAACTTGGGAGCGATGAAATATGAACTGAAATGTAGAACTTGAGAGCGGAGAAATAATAATACCGGTGGAGAGTGGTAAAGTGTAGAAAGGACACCGGCCCTTTAAGGGAAGCTGTACTCTGCTGGAAGCTGAGCTGGAAGCAGGTAATGTTGTAGCTGGAAACAGATGAATCCACAATGGATTGGAGAGTCAGGCTACACCGCAGGTGGAATGCTGGTGCGGGTCTCTATGGTGGAAGTCTTGAGACAGGAGCTGGAACCTGGAAGACAATCACAGGAGAGAGACAAACAGGAACTAGGTTTGACAACCAAAGCACTGACGCCTTCCTTGCTCAGGCACAGTGTATTTATACCTGCAGCAAGGAAGGGATTGGCTAGGCAATTATGCAGATTAACAATACTGACAACAGATTGGAGGAAATGATCAGCTGACAGAATCCAAGATGGCTGCGCCCATGCAGACACTTGGAGGGAAGTTTGGTTTGTAATCCATGTGGTAATGAAAACAGTAATGGCGGCGCCGGCCACTGGAGACAGGAGACGCCAGGCTGACAAGTGCACATCCAACCACGCGGACACAGCGGAGGCCGCGGCTGACGTAATCGCCACTCTGACACTCTGCATGCAGAAGCTCAGGGACGGCGGCGGAGGCCGCGGGAGACGCCATGCCAGATGTAATAAGGCGTTACTGTGACAGCGTCTCAGAGAGACAGGAGAGGATGCAGGAATGTGAACATTAGGATAACAGATGGGATCCGGTCCTGGAGCGCTGAGCCAGCCTTAGGAGGCATCTGATGGGTAAGAAATGGCGTCCAGATACCCGGATCGTGACAGCACCCCCCCCTTTAGGAGTGGCCCCAGGACACTTCTTTGGCTTTTGAGGAAACTTGGAATGGAATCTCCGGACCAAGGCAGGAGCATGGACATCAGAAGCATTGGTCCATGAACGTTCCTCAGGACCATAACCCTTCCAGTCAATAAGATATTGTAGTTGACCGTAACGGTGACGTGAGTCCAGGATCTTGGCCACTTCATACTCAACGCCTCGTTGAGTTTGGACTTTCGGAGTTGGAGGAAGTGAGGAATGAAACCGATTCAAGATCAGTGGTTTCAACAGGGAAACATGGAATGTCCTGGGTATTTTTAAGAAGGGAGGCAACTGGAGTCTGTAAGCAACAGGATTGATGACTTGTTCAATCTTGAAAGGACCGATATAGCGAGGTGCAAACTTCATACTGGGAACTCTTAACCTCAAATTCTTCGTGGATAACCATACCCGATCACCCACCTTGAGAGCAGGAACTGCTCGACGCTTCTTATCCGCAAACTTCTTGTACCTGAACGATGCCTTGAGCAGAGCTGATCGTACGCTCTTCCAGATATTGGCAAACTGATGCAAGGTGATATCCACTGCGGGAACAGAAGTTGCTGGAAGCGGTTGGAACTCAGGAACTTTAGGGTGGAATCCAAAGTTAGTGAAGAATGGTGTTGAAGCAGATGAAGAATGATACTGGTTGTTATGACAGAACTCGGCCCAGGGAAGTAATTGAACCCAGTCATCTTGAGAGGAGGACACATAGATGCGGAGGAAGGCCTCCAAGTCCTGATTCACCCTCTCGGTTTGACCATTGGTCTGAGGATGGTAAGCCGTGGAAAACTTTAGCTTGACTTGGAGGACTTGAGATAAACTTCGCCAGAATTTGGCTGTGAATTGAACTCCTCGATCTGAGATAATTTCTTCAGGAAGACCGTGGAGTCGGAAGATCTCTTGTATGAATACTTGAGCCAACTTGGAAGCTGACGGAAGACCGGTGAGAGGAATGAAGTGTGCCATCTTGGTGAACCGGTCAACTACCACCCAGATGGTATTGAACTTGTTGCACATGGGTAAGTCTGTAATGAAATCCATCGACAAGTGGGTCCATGGTCGACGGGGAACGGATAGTGGAACCAGTTGCCCCGCAGGCGACTGGCGGGATACTTTATGTTGGGCACACTTTGGGCAAGATGCAATAAACTCCAAGACGTCCTTTTTCAGAGTTGGCCACCAATAGGACCTAGAGATAAACTCCAGGGTTTTTTGGATACCTGTATGTCCGGCAAAACGGGAAGCATGGGCCCAATGCATGAGCTTCTTCCTTAGCATCGGCTTCACAAAACTTTTCCCTGATGGGGGCGTAGAGTCCATCCCCACCGTGGAGAATGCCAACGGATTTATAATAGGATGCTTGTCTGAAGACTCTGACTCATTTTCTTGCTCCCATGAGCGGGAAAGGGCATCGGCCTTGCGATTCTGAGAGCCCGGAAAGAACTGGAGTTTAAAGTCGAACCTGGAAAAGAAAAGTGCCCATCTGGCCTGACGAGGGTTGAGACATTGTGCGCCCTTCAGGTATAAAAGGTTCTTGTGGTCTGTAAGTATGGTGATTAAATGAGAAGCTCCCTCCAACAGATACCTCCACTCTTCTAGAGCGAGCTTGATGGCTAGCAACTCCTGGTCGCCAATGGCATAGTTGCGCTCAGCTGGGGAGAACTTCCGGGAGAAGAAACTGCAAGGATGTAAATGGCCATCTTTAGCCCTCTGAGATAACACCGCTCCTACTCCAACGGAGGAGGCATCCACCTCTAGGATGAAAGGAGAGTCGATGTCAGGCTGTTTCAGGACAGGCGCAGAGATGAACCTCTGTTTTAAAAGATGAAAAGCTTGCATGGCTTCTTCAGACCACTTGGACGGGTTAGCACCCTTCTTGGTGAAAGCAGTAATAGGCGCCACAATGGTGGAAAAGTCTCGTATAAACTTTCGGTAATAATTGGCGAACCCTAAGAACCTCTGGACCCCTTTGAGGGTTAAGGGTACCGGCCAATTCTGAATTGCTTGTAGTTTCTCAGGATCCATCTCTAGTCCGGAACCGGACACAATGTACCCTAGAAACGGAATGGACTTGACTTCAAAGACGCATTTTTCTAATTTGCAATAGAGATGATTGACACGGAGACGGGACAGAACCTCTTTAACCCAAAAACGATGTTCCTCTAAATCGTTGGCAAAAATGAGGATATCGTCTAGATAGACCACGACATGACGGTATAGAATGTCTCTGAAAATCTCATTGACAAAATGCTGGAAGACAGCTGGAGCATTGCTCAATCCGAAGGGCATGACGAGGTACTCATAATGTCCGTCACGGGTGTTAAAGGCGGTCTTCCACTCGTCACCCTCACGGATCCGGATGAGATTGTATGCACCTCGCAAGTCCAGCTTTGTAAAGATGGTAGCTCCGCTAACTCTGTCAAAGAGCTCAGTAATCAGGGGTAAAGGATAACGGTTCTTGATGGTAATGTCGTTAAAACCTCTGTAGTCGATGCACGGCCGCAGACCACCATCTTTCTTTTTTACAAAAAAGAAGCCTGCGCCGGCTGGGGAAGAAGAAGGTCGAATGAACCCCTTTGCTAGGTTCTCTTTAATGTATTCCTCCATAGAATGCGTCTCAGGCAGAGACAACGGATAAGTTCGGCCTCGAGGTGGAACCTTCCCTGGAACGAGATCAATCGGGCAGTCCCATTCTCTATGAGGAGGAAGGATATCAGCAGAAGCTTTACTGAACACATCCGTGAAATCTTGATATGGAGGAGGTGGAACATCAGACGACCTGGGGGAGGAAGAACAGACAGGCAATACTTTAAACAAACATGTCTCTGCACAGGAGGAACCCCATGCCAGGATTTGCGTAGTCGTCCAATCAATTGTAGGATTGTGAAGACGGAGCCATGGAAGGCCCAGGACCACAGGATGTGTGGCTCTTGGAATCACTAAAAGTGAAATAAGTTCGGAATGAAGAACTCCCACTCTCAGACGAACTGGTAGAGTCCTTAGAGCAATAACAGTATCAAAAATTTTACTGCCATCCACGGCAGTTAAGGAAAAGGAGGAAGGAAGTCTCTCGGTGGGTAGGGACCACCGTTTAACATAGGCTTCAGTAATAAAGTTCCCAGCTGCTCCGGAATCAAGGAGAGCAATGACGTTCCGATAACGTTGAGCAACTTGAAGCGAGACTGGGAGATTACAATCATGAGGAGATGGAGAGGAGATCATTACTCCTAGCCGGCCCTCTCCTGGGCGAGCTAGGGTTTGGAGTTTTCCCGGACGTTCGGGACAGGCATTGATGGTGTGAGACGGAGCTGCACAGTAAAGACAAAGAGACTCAGAGAGACGTCTTCGGCGCTCAGCAGGAGTTAAACGGGAACGGCCAATTTGCATGGGCTCATCTTTAGATGGTGACAGTTGACGAGGAGGAGGAGCAGAAGATTTTGGAGCAGATGATCTTCCACGCTCAGTTGCTCTCTCTCTGAAACGTAAATCAACTTTCGTGCAGAGTGAGATTAGCTCATCTAACTTAGAAGGTAAGTCTCTGGTAGCTAACTCATCTTTAATAAGCTCAGATAAGCCATGCCAGAATGCAGCATACAGGGCCTCGTCGTTCCATGCCAGTTCGGATGCCAGGATCTGGAACTGTATCAGATATTGTCCTACAGTACGTGACCCCTGGCGTAAACGGAGAATCTCGGATGAAGCTGAGGTTACCCGGCCTGGCTCGTCGAAGATGCGCCTGAATGTTGACACGAATGCAGTGTAAGAAGATAGCAGGGTGTCGGACCTCTCCCATAACGGTGATGCCCAGTCAAGGGCGGAGCCACTGAGAAGAGAGATGATGTAGGCAATTTTTGTACGGTCACTGGGAAAATTGCCAGGTTGTAGCTCAAACTGAATCTCACACTGGTTGAGAAATCCCCTGCAGAATCTTGGAGATCCGTCAAATTTTGCTGGCGTTGGAAGATGAAGACGTGGAGCAGAAATGGGTAAGGTGGGTGGGGTTATAGCTGGAGTCACTGTGGTTGACGCACCAGATGCGCCTGATCCACGGAGAGTTGTCTGAATCCCATCCAGCCGAGTAGAGAGATCCTGGAGACAGCGGATGATGTGGCCCTGTGCAGCCTCCTGATGTTCTAGTCGGGCTGCCAGTTCTTGCATCGGCCTGGCCGCTTGATCCTGGTCTCCGGCTGGATTCATTAGGTCAGTGCTTACTGTCACAACTGAGGGCCTGAGCTGACGGGAGGCAGCCTCAGTTGTAGGGGCTGAGATGTACCGGAACCTGGGAGGTTGTATCAGACCCCTGGACATGTAAGTAACATGAATAATAACTGCCCGAAGGCGTGACCACGACAACTTGGATAAAAGTCAATGATGTTTATTATGACAACTCCGCAACACAGCAGCAGTAAAAGAAAACGTAAAAGTCAGCAAATAATAAATACAGTTCCTGGGTACTACAGGATGGCAGGAGCCACAGGGCACTGGTAGTGTGAGATAGTTCTTATGATCTTCTAGATGGAAAGTCCTTACCAGGCCCGACTGTAGCAATGGAGATAACCCAGGATTGTGCCAGCTAGTGTTCCAGGAAAAGCTGGGTTGCTGAAGGTAAAACAGCTGCTGTGGATACTGGCTGAAACCAGACTGTTGTTAGCACGGAGTGGATACTGGCTGGAACCAGTTAAATAATAAATGAACTTGGGAGCGATGAAATATGAACTGAAATGTAGAACTTGAGAGCGGAGAAATAATAATACCGGTGGAGAGTGGTAAAGTGTAGAAAGGACACCGGCCCTTTAAGGGAAGCTGTACTCTGCTGGAAGCTGAGCTGGAAGCAGGTAATGTTGTAGCTGGAAACAGATGAATCCACAATGGATTGGAGAGTCAGGCTACACCGCAGGTGGAATGCTGGTGCGGGTCTCTATGGTGGAAGTCTTGAGACAGGAGCTGGAACCTGGAAGACAATCACAGGAGAGAGACAAACAGGAACTAGGTTTGACAACCAAAGCACCGACGCCTTCCTTGCTCAGGCACAGTGTATTTATACCTGCAGCAAGGAAGGGATTGGCTAGGCAATTATGCAGATTAACAATACTGACAACAGATTGGAGGAAATGATCAGCTGACAGAATCCAAGATGGCTGCGCCCATGCAGACACTTGGAGGGAAGTTTGGTTTGTAATCCATGTGGTAATGAAAACAGTAATGGCGGCGCCGGCCACTGGAGACAGGAGACGCCAGGCTGACAAGTGCACATCCAACCACGCGGACACAGCGGAGGCCGCGGCTGACGTAATCGCCACTCTGACACTCTGCATGCAGAAGCTCAGGGACGGCGGCGGAGGCCGCGGGAGACGCCATGCCAGATGTAATAAGGCGTTACTGTGACAGCGTCTCAGAGAGACAGGAGAGGATGCAGGAATGTGAACATTAGGATAACAGATGGGATCCGGTCCTGGAGCGCTGAGCCAGCCTTAGGAGGCATCTGATGGGTAAGAAATGGCGTCCAGATACCCGGATCGTGACAGACACCACCTTAGGTAAATAACCAGGGCGAGTTCTAAGAACTGCTCGATCACGATGAAATATCAAAAAGGGTGGACGACAAGACAAAGCACCCAAGTCTGACACCCTTCTAGCAGAGGTAATAGCCAGCAGAAACAGGACCTTGGCTGTGAGCCATTTAAGGTCCACTGACTCAAGAGGTTCAAATGGAGACTCTTGCAGGGCATTCAGGACAACAGACAAATCCCATGGAGCCACAGGAGGGACATAGGGAGGCTGAATCTGCTGTACGCCCTGAGTGAATGTATGAATGTCAGGAATAGACGCAATTTTTCTCTGAAACCACACCGACAAGGAAGATATGTGAACCTTGAGGAAGGCCAGACGAAGCCCTAGATCCAGGCCTTGTTTCAAAAAAGCCAGAAGTTTGGAAGTACTACACTTGGAAGCATCATAATTCTTAGCAGCACACCAGGTGAAGTAAGAATTCCATACCCTATAATAAATCCGTGCAGAAGCCGGTTTGCGGGCCTTCAGCATAGTTTGGATAACCGCCTCGGAGAAACCTTTGGCCCTCAGGAGTTAAGCTTCAAGAGCCACATCGTCAAAGCCAGTCGTGCAAGGTCCTGGTAGACACAAGGGCCCTGAACGAGGAGGTCTGGGCGTTGAGGAAGTAGATGAGGACGCTCTATCGATTAGACCCTGCAGGTCTGAGAACCAATGCCATATGGACCACGCTGGAGCGACTAGAAGTAGTATTCTTTCTTGCTTGAACTTCCGTAGTACCTTGGACAGAAGTGACACTGGAGGGAACACAAAGGGCAGCCGAAAGTTACATGGAATTGCCAGCACGTGCATGAACGCTGCTTTAGGATCCCTTGTTCTTGATTCGAAGACCGGAACTTTGTGATTGTGTCGGGACGCCATCAGGTCTACATCTGGTAGAACCCACTTGTCCACTAGGAGTTGAAAGACTTCCTAATGAAGACTCCACTCTCCTGCGTGTACGTCCGGACGACTGAGGAAATCCAATTCTCAGTTGAGGACTCCCAGAATGAACACTACCGATATTGCTGGCAGATGGCGTTCCGCCCAACAAAGGATTTTTGACACTTCCATCATTGCCATGCGGCTTCGAGTGCCGCCTTGATGGTTTATGTATGCCACCATGGTGGCGTTGCCTGATTGTACTTGAACAGGCCTGTTCTGTATCAGAGGCAAGGCATGAGTCAAAGCATTGAACACTGCCCGCAATTCCAGAATGTTTATTGGGAGGAGAGATTCCTCCATGGAGAGATTGTTGCTCCAGCACAGCGCCCCAACCCCTCAGACTGGCGTCCGTAGTCAGTAGGACCCAGTTGGGGATCCAGAAGGGATGGCCCCTGCTCAACTGCTGGTCCTGTAGCCACCAGCTCAGTGACAGACGAACCTCCGGAGTCAAGGAGATCATTTGAGACCTGATCTGATGAGGCAGGCCATCTCACTTGGAAAGGATTAACCTCTGTAGAGGGCGGGAATGAAACTGAGCATACTCTACCATGTCGAAAGCCGACACCATGAGGCCTAGTACTTGTATCGCAAGAGGAGAGAGGAAGTATCTGATCCTGTCCTGAAGTTTCTCTGGACAGAGTGTCTTTGGCTGTGTGTCCCCAGCAGTGCCCCCAGGTGCACCATGCTCCGAGCAGGGACCAGCGAGGACTTCTTCCAGTTGACGAGCCACCCATGGACTTGTAGGAAGCATACCATCAGTTGCAGATGACTGAGGACATCCTGGGAGTTCGCCAGGATCAGCAAGTCATCCAGATACGGCAGGATCCCGATTCCCTGATGATGCAGATGAGCCGTCATCACGGCCATAACCTTGGTGAAGATCCAAGGGGCCGTAGCCAGTCCAAACGGCAGAGCCTGGAACTGATAGTGAAGGTTGCTAATAGCAAACCGCAGATATTGCTGATGTGATATGGCAATAGGTATATGCAGATAAGCATCTTGTATATCCAGGGATGCCATATAATCTACGGGTTCCATGGCCAGTACAATCGAGCGCAGCGTTTCCATATGGAACTTGGACACTCTCACAAATTTGTTCAGTGATTTGAGGTTGAATATAGGCCGGAAAGACCCATTGGGTTTCGGGACTAGAAACAGGGTCGAGTAGTATCATCCACCTCTCTGGGACAGGAGTACCAGCACTACCACTCCTGTATCTAGGAGGGAACACACAACCAGGTGTAGAGCTTGCGCCTTCAACGGGTCCGAAGGAAAACAGTCGTGGAGAACTGGCGAGGGGGACATCTCTTGAGACTGCATACTCGTGAAAGACGACTTCTTGAACCCATGCGTCCAAAGTGGTCTTTAACCAGACCTGGGTGAACTGCAGAAGTCGGCCTCCCACCCCTGAATCCCCCAGGGGGAGCCCCGACCTGTCGTGCAGCAGGCTTGTCTTGTTTGGAAGCAGGCTGACGGGCGGCCCAGGATTGTTTTGTTTTGCGCTTAGTGGTTTTGGGAGCACGACCTTGTCTTGGGTATGTCTGACCTTTTCCTTTCCCTTGAGGTCAAAAGGAACGTAAAGTGGTACTCTTTGCTGTCCGTGCAGAAGGATTAGTATTCGAGAGAAATGCAGTCTTAGCAGACGCTAAATCAGTCACGATCTTATTCAGATCTTCCCCAAATAGCATGACTCCCTTAAAAGGGAGTACCTCCAAGGTCTTTTTGGAGTCCAGGTCCACCTTCCATGATCTCAACCACAGAATTCGGCGAGCCAGGATGTACGTAGTCGACCATTACACCTGCCTCAGAGGATGCCTCCTGAATATATTGGGAGGCAGTGGTAATGAGACAGATATTGTTTGGCAGTGTCAGATATATCCTGAGGCATCCCCTATTGCCTGAACCCATGCTTCAATTCCTTTTGCGTCCCAGAAGGCTGCTATAGTGGGTCTACGTACAGCACCCGTAAGGGAGTAAATAGACTTCAGGCATCCCTCCACACGCTTATCTGTCGGTTCCTTCAGTGAGGTGACAGTGGTGACAGGCAGAGTAGATGACACCACAAGACGGGTGACATGGGAATCCACCGGCGGTGAATTTTCCCACTTGTTACACAACTCAGCAGGGAGAGGATAACGAGCTAGCATCTTTTTAGACAGGGAGAATTTCTTTCCTGGAGAAGACCAGGGTTCCTGACGTATGTCTACTAAATTGTCAGAATGCGGTAAGACTACTTTAGCTACTTTCTGACGTTTAAACTTATCAGGTTTCTTAGACGCAGTAATGGGATCTACATCATCATCGATTTGTAGAATCAGCTTAATAGCCTCCACTAGGTCAGGGACATAAACTTGCGTTGTAGTTTACTCGTCAGAAGCAACTGTATCAGTGTCTGACGGATCAGTATACTCCCCATCCTCATCAGAAGTATCATCTGATATATTAGTGGATTGTGAGGAAGCTGCCAGCTTAGATGACACCTTGACCCCAGAGGGACGTGGGTTAGGTTTTCGTCTAACCGAAGATTGATTCAATTGTTGTATCTGGGTAGACAGATCATCCACCCAGGGCGGATTTACCACAGGGACAATATGTGGGCTGAATGGCACAGGAGGTCCCATAGGGGGCATAAGGTGTGTCACAAGCGTATTAAGCATAGTAGAGAACGCCGCCCAAGGTGGCTCCTTATTGGCCACAGGAGCTGCAGGCTGACTGGGAGATGTATGGCCCATATTACACAGACCATCCTTCAAAACTTCCCCCTCAGGCAAATCCTTGGCGCATGCGCTGCATGATGCAGGAGCGTACACAAATTTCCCACTCTTTGTGATAGACATTATAGTGAATGTAACCCTAGAGCATAAGAGTATGATACAGCCAAACAAATACAATACCTGCAAATAAATCCCCTATTTATGTGACAGTATATACAGGACACAAATAGAGAATAAATGCGGTATGAGGTGACTGAAATACACAGTAGAATACACTTAACTGTAAATACTGCGCAGCACTATATATTAGACCCTGATGCACCTAGTCCCTTTGGTTACAGAATACAGTGATAGCCATAGCTGGGTTACACTGAAGGTGAAATCCACACAGCAGATACATGCACACACAGTTTACAGTGACAATGCAGATAATTATTTTAGTCAGACAATAAAACTGCACTGGACTAGTAAATATATAACAATGCGCGGTCTGAGACCGGATGTATATATCAGAATACTCAGACAATATATTCTGGTAGGGGTACACTTGTTCTTAACTAACACTGTCTTAAAATGACATGTAGAATACTTAAGTGTCTGTAAAAGAACAGCGCTGATGAATGAGGCGGATTTACAGAGGAGACCTTGCCCTGCCATCCCGGAGACCAGTCGCAGCTACTGTGAGAAGATGGCACCCAGAGTCTCAGTCAGGAAGTGAGGGAGAGTGTGAGGCAGCTCCAGGGTGAGAACACCAGCAGTAGATGGCGCTGGGGGAGGGGCTACAGGTCAAGCGCCTTTTCCCCTATGCTGGTCCTCACCACGGGGTACTATGGAGCCTTATTAAAGTGGATATTTTACTATCGGACCTATGCTCCCATGCCCTGGTGGATATAGTGGGGTCCCTGCTCTGTCACAGTGTCCACGCCAACGTCGCAGTTCGTCTCAAACCGCGACCGGAACGCAATTTAATGGCGGGTCCCATCTGGGGGACCCCCTTACCTCCTCCCTTAGTAGCAGCCACGAGATCCAGGAGAGCGTCTGCAGTGGTGTGCCTAGGAACCAGAGCACCTCCGCCGCAAGTACCCGGGAACAGAGCCAGCGGGAGTATGCGACGCCGCTGGGGAGGTGATTGACCCGCAGCACAGTATGTCACACTGACATATCAGGTGCTGCAGCCCTTGAAGTCTTCTAAAAAGCTTTTTCAGGGCTGCCTAGCGCAGCCCCCGTTAAGTGACCTGTTTCATGCAGGCACCAACTCTAAAACGGAGCTCACAGTGCCTGGAGGCGGGGTTATAGAGGAGGCCCCGCAATGCATTCTGGGACAGTCTAAAGCTTTAGCCCAGGGGTGGGGGCCCTCCAGCTGTTGTTGAACTACACATACCAGCATTCCTTGCTGCAGTTTTGCTATTTGGCCATGCTAAAACTGTTGCAGGGCAAGCTGGGATGTGTAGTTCAACAGCAGCTGGAAGGCCAAAGGTTCCCCATCCCTACTTTAGCCTGTTGGTGCCTCTGTATCAAGATCCATCTCTACACCCGATGTATTCCCTGTGGAACAAAGTGTACCCCGCTGCAGAAAATAAGAATTTACTTACCGATAATTCTATTTCTCGGAGTCCGTAGTGGATGCTGGGATTCCTGAAAGGACCATGGGGAATAGCGGCTCCGCAGGAGACAGGGCACAAAAGTAAAGCTTTCCGATCAGGTGGTGTGCACTGGCTCCTCCCCCTATGACCCTCCTCCAGACTCCAGTTAGATACTGTGCCCGGACGAGCGTACACAATAAGGGAGGAATTTTGAATCCCGGGTAAGACTCATACCAGCCACACCAATCACACTGTACAACCTGTGATCTGAACCCAGTTAACAGTATGATAACAGGGGAGCCTCTGAAAAGATGGCTCACAATAACACTAACCCGATTTAGTTAGCAATAACTATGTACAAGTATTGCAGATAATCCGCACTTGGGATGGGCGCCCAGCATCCACTACGGACTCCGAGAAATAGAATTATCGGTAAGTAAATTCTTATTTTCTCTATCGTCCTAGTGGATGCTGGGGTTCCTGAAAGGACCATGGGGATTATACCAAAGCTCCCAAACGGGCGGGAGAGTGCGGATGACTCTGCAGCACCGAATGAGAGAACTCCAGGTCCTCTTTTGCCAGGGTATCAAATTTGTAGAATTTTACAAACGTGTTCTCCCCTGACCACGTAGCTGCTCGGCAGAGTTGTAATGCCGAGACCCCTCGGGCAGCCGCCCAAGATGAGCCCACCTTCCTTGTGGAATGGGCATTTACATATTTTTTGCTGTGGCAAGCCTGCCACAGAATGTGCAAGCTGAATTGTACTACAAATCCAACGAGCAATAGTCTGCTTAGAAGCAGGAGCACCCAGCTTGTTGGGTGCACACAGGATAAACAGCAAGTCAGATTTCCTGACTCCAGCCGACCTGGAAACTATATTTTCAAGGCCCTGACAACATCCAGCAACTTGGAGTCCTCCAAGTCCCTAGTAGCCGCAGGTACCACAATAAGCTGGTTCAGGTGAAACGCTGACACCACCTTAGGGAGAAACTGGGGACGAGTCCACAGCTTTGCTCTGTCCGAATGGACAATCAGATATGGCTTTATGAGATAAAGCCGCCAATTCTGACACTCGCCTGGCCGAGGCCAGGACCAGCAGCATGGTCACTTTCCATGTGAGATATATCAAATCCACAGATTTGAGTTGTTTAAACCAATGTGATTTTAGGAATCCCAAACTACGTTGAGATCGCCCAGTGCCACTGGAGACATCAAAAGGGGGTTGTATATGCAGTACTCCCTTAACAACTTCTGGACTTCAGGAACTGAAGCCAATTTCTTTCTGGAAGAAAATCGACCGGTCGAAATTTGAACCTTAATGGACCCCAATTTGAGACCCATATACACTCCTGTTTGCAGGAAATGTAGGAATTAACCTAGTTGAAATTCTTCCGTGGAGCCTTCCTGGCCTCACACCATGGAACATATTTTCACCTAAGCGGTGATAATGTTGTGCGGTCACCTCCTTCCTGGTTCTGACCAGGGTAGGGATGACCTCTTCCGGAATGCCTTTTTCCCTAAGGATCCGGCGTTCACCCGCCCTGGCGTCAACGCAGCTGCGGTAAGTCATGGAACAGACATGATTCTTGCTGAATCAAGATCCTTTCTAGTATCTCTTCAAGTTCCGGGTACCAAGTTCTTCTTGGCCAACCCGGAGCCACGAGTATAGTTCTTACTCCTCTCCTTCCTATCATTCTCCATACACTGGGTATGAAAGGCAGAGGAGGGAACACATACACCGACTGGTACACCCACGGTGTTACCAGAGCGTCCCAGCTATTGCCTGAGGGTCTCTAGACCTGGCGCTTCATGTGAGACGCCATCATAACCACCTTTGGTCTTTCCCAACGGTTTACAAACATGTGGAAACTTCCAGATGAAGTTCCCACTTTTCCGGGTGGAATTCATTCATGCTGAGGAAATCTTCCTAGTTGTCCACTCCCGGAATGAACACTGCTGACAGTATTATCACATGATCTTTCGCCCAGCGAAGAATCCTTGCTGTCATTGCCCTCCTGCTTCTTGTGCCGCCCCGTCTGTTTACGTGGGCGACTGCCATGATGATGTCCTACTGGATCAGCACCGGTTGACTTTGAAGCAGAGTTCTTCCTAGGCTCAGAGCATCGTACATTGCCCTTAGCTCCAGTATATTCATATGGAGAGAAATCTCCAGACTTGACCACACTTCCTTGGAAATTTCTTCCCTGTGTGACTGTTCCCCAGCCTCTCAGGCTGGCATCCGTGGTCACCAGAACACAGTCCTGAATGCTGAATGTGCTGTCCTCTAGAAGATGAGCACTCTGCAGCCCCCACAGAAGAGACACCCTTGTCCTTGGAGACAGGGTTATCCGCTGATGCATCTGAAGATGCGATCCGGACCATTCGTCCAGCAAATCCCCCTGAAAAGTTTTTGCGTGAGATCTACCGAATGGAATCGCTTCGTAAGAAGCCACCATTTTTCCCAGGACTCCTGTGCATTGATGCACTGATACTTGGCCTGGTTTTAGGAGGTTTCTGACTAGGTCAGATAACTCCCTGGCTTTCCCCTCCAGGAGAAATACCTCTTTCTGGACTATGCCCAGAATCATTCCTAGGAACAGCAGACGTATCATCGGAAAACAGCTGCGATTTTTGGAATATTTAGAATCCACTCGTGCTGTCGTAGAACTACTTTAGATAGTTCTTTTCCGACCTCCAACTGTTCTCTGGAAACTTGCCCCTTTCAGGATATCGTCCAAGTAAGGGATAATTAAGATGCCTTTCTTCTTTTAAGAATCATCTTTTCGGCCATTACCTTGGTAAAGGCCCGGGGTGCCGTGGATAATTCAACGGCAGCGTCTGAAACTGATATTGACAGTTCTGTATCACGAACCAGAGGTACCCTTGTTGAGAAGGGCAAATTTGGACATGGAGGTAATCCTTGATGTCCAGGGACACCATATAGTCCCCTTTTTTCCGGTTCTCTATCACTGCTTTGAGTGACTCCATCTTGATTTGAACCTTTTTATGTAAGTGTTCAAAGATTTCAGATTTAGACTATGTCTCACCAAGCCTTCTGGCTTCAGTACCACAATATAGTGTGGAAGACTAATACCCTTTTCCTTGTTGTAGGAGGGGTACTGTGATTATCACCTGCTGGAAATACAGCTTGTGAATTTTTTTCCAATACTGCCTCCCTGTCGGAGGGAGCCGTTGGTAAAGCAGGCTTCAGGAACCTGCGAGGAAAAAATGTCTCGACTCTCCAATCTGTACCCCTGGGATAATACTTGTACGATCTAGGGGTCAACTTGCGAGTGATCCCACTGCGCGCTGAGACTCTTGAGACTACCCCCCCACTGGTGGAGGGCTTCTTTTCCTGGGAAGGGGCTGCCTGCTGCAGTCTACTTCCCTTTCCTCTATGTCTGGGCAGATATGACTGGCCTTTTGCCCGCTTGCCCACATGGGAACGGAAGGATTGAGGCTGAAAAGACAGTGTCTTTTTCTGCTGAGATGTAACTTGGGGTAAAAAGGTTGGATTTCCCAGCTGTAGCCGTGGCCCCCAGGTCCGATGGACCGACCCCAAATAACTCCTTCCCTTTATACGGCAATACTTCCATGTGCCGTATGGGATCTGTATCACCTGACCACTGTCGTGTCCATGACATCTTCTGGGAGATATGGACAACGCACTTATCTTGATGCCAGAGTGCAAATATCCCTCTGTGCATCTCGCATACAGTATATATATAGAATGCATCCTATTAAATGCTCTATATCAATAAAATATTTTTAGTCAGGGAATTCGACCAAGCCAACCCAGCACTGCATCTCCAGGCTGATGGCGATCGCTGGTCGCAGTATAACCACCGTATGTGTGTATATACTTTTTAGGATATTTTTCCAGCTGCCTATCAGCTGGCTCCTTGAGGGCGGCCGTATCTGGAGACGGTAACGCCACTTGATAAGCGTGTGAGCGCCTTATCCACCCTAAGGGGTGTTTCCCAACGCGCCCTAACTTCTGGCGGGAAAGGGTATAACGCCAATATTTGCTATCGGGGTAAACCCACGCATCATCACACACTTCATTTTATTTTATCTGATTCAGGAAAAACTACAGGTAGTTTTTTCACTTCCACATAATACCCATCTTTTGTGGTACTTGTAGTATCAGAAATATGTAACACCTCCTTCATTGCCCTTAACGTGTGGCCCTAATGAGGAATACGTTTGTTTATTCACCGTCGACACTGGATTCAGTGTCCGTGTCTGTGTCGACCAACTGAGGTAAATGGGCGTTTTTTTTTTTTTTTTTTAAAAACCCCTGACGGTGTTTCTGAGACGCCTGGACCGGTACTAATTGTTTGTCGGCCGTCTCATGTCGTCAACCGACCTTGCAGCGTGTTGACATTCTCACGTAATTCCCTAAATAAGCCATCCATTCCGGTGTCGACTCCCTAGAGAGTGACATCACCCTTACAGGCAATTTCTCCGCCTCCTCCAACATCGTCCTCATACATGTCGACACACACGTACCGACACACAGCACACACACCTGGAATGCTCTGACAGAGGACAGGACCCACTAGCCCTTTGGAGAGACAGAGGGAGAGTTTGCCAGCACACACCAAAAAAACGCTATAATTACATAGGGACAACCTTATATAAGTGTTTCTCCCTAATAGCATCTTTATATATATATTTATATCGCCAATTAGTGCCCCCCCTCTCTGTTTAAACCCTGTTTCTGTAGTGCAGTGCAGGGGAGAGCCTGGGAGCCTTCTCTCCAGCCTTTCTGTGAGAGAAAATGGCGCTGGGTGCTGAGGAGATAGGCCCCGCCCCTTTTCCGGCGGGCTCGTCTCCCGGTCTTTAGTGAAGTTTGGCAGGGGTTAAATATCTCCATATAGCCTCTGGGGGCTATATGTGAGGTATTTTTAGCCAGTATATAGGTTTACATTTGCCTCCCAGGGCGCCCCCCCCCAGCGCCCTGCACCCTCAGTGACTGCGTGTGAAGTGTGCTGAGAGGAAAATGGCGCACAGCTGCAGTGCTGTGCGCTACCTTTAGAAGACTGCAGGAGTCTTCAGCCGCCGATTCAGGACCTCTTCTTACTTCAGCATCTGCAAGGGGGCCGGCGGCGCGGCTCCGGTGACCATCCAGGCTGTACCTGTGATCGTCCCTCTGGAGCTGATGTCCAGTAGCCAAGAAGCCAATCCATCCTGCACGCAGGTGAGTTCACTTCTTCTCCCCTCTGTCCCTCGTTGCAGTGATCCTGTTGCCAGCAGGACTCACTGTAAAATAAAAAACCTAAGCTAAACTTTCTCTAAGCAGCTCTTTAGGAGAGCCACCTAGAATTGCACCCTTCTCGGCCGGGCACAAAAATCTAACTGGAGTCTGGAGGAGGGTCATAGGGGGAGGAGCCAGTGCACACCACCTGATCGGAAAGCTTTACTTTTGTGCCCTGTCTCCTGCGGAGCCGCTATTCCCCATGGTCCTTTCAGGAACCCCAGCATCCACTAGGACGATAGAGAAATTGTCAATTTTTCATTATTGAATTAGGTTTAGACAGAGGCTCCCAAACTTGGTCCTCAAGGCACCCTAACGGTCTAGGGTTCAATCACTTAACTGGCGTGGTCAGATCATATGCACCTATGCCGCCCCCCTCTCTGTTCCCCATTTTTTTTGACAAGGAGATCCGTTCTGCAGATATGCATAATATATTTAAATATTAAAAAAAAAATACTTTTTTAAAAATGATGTTGAATACAAAAATTCTGAACAGTTGGAACCAAAATATTGTCAGTTCAGTGGTTAAGGATAACCATGCTTGAACACAGGTGCCTTAATTAGGACATCAATTCAATTGACCATCTGTGCTCAGCCATGGATATCCTTAAAACCTGGACTGTTCGGGTGCCTTGAGGACAGAGTTTGGGAACCACTAATAATATTCACTTATCCCACACTATTTTATATACAGGTTGAGTATCCCATATCCAAATATTCCGAAATACGGAATATTCCGAAATACGGACTTTTTTGAGTGAGATAGTGAAACCTTTGTTTTTTGATGGCTCAATGTACACAAACTTTGTTTAATACACAAAATTATTAAAAAATATTGTATTAAATGACCTTCAGGCTGTGTGTATAAGGTGTATATGAAACATAAATGAATTGTGTGAATGTACACACACTTTGTTTAATGCACAAAGTTATAAAAAATATTGGCTAAAATTGGCTTCAGGCTGTGTGTATAAGGTGTATATGTAACATAAATGCATTCTGTGCTTAGATTTAGGTCCCATCACCATGATATCTCATTGTGGTATGCAATTATTCCAAAATATGGAAAAATCCGATATCCAAAATACCTCTGGTCCCAAGCATTTTGGATAAGGGATACTCAACCTGTATAACATTTTGGCACAGTGGGTGTTTCTGACTGACCACATTGGATGCAACCACACCAGGCAATTGGTTAAGCAGCATGATGGCTTTATGGTATATTGCTTGCTTTGGTGTAATACACACACACAAACACATACACAAAGATTTGTTTTCCTGTTTTTCTTTATTTTCATACTGGTATTGCCTATTCCTTTAGGGCTCCAAGACAAGTGAAATCAGATATACTTTAACAGTGAACATATGTCGGATAGAAATGAAAAATAATCTGAATGATTATATTCCTCCCTCCCCAAAAAAGGACACATAACTGCTGGACTAATTAAAATAAATGTACTCTCTCTTGTTTGTACACATACAGGGACAAGCGATAACACTGCATTTACAAGTCTGGACAAGAATTTAAGAAGATGAAAGCAGATGGTCTCAGGATTATGATTAGATCTGCTGGCTGTTTTGGTCACACATAGAGGAATACCAGTACAAGTAACTGTAAAATGTTGAAACGGCTTGGCCTGATGTGCAAAATGCACTATTTTTAATATAGCTTATATCATCTGTCGTAGCATTTTTATTTCACTAAAGATTACAAACAATAATTAAAATAAAAATCTAAAAAACAAAGAGGTACAGTATGAATAGCTGCTCAAAATAAATAAGGTTATTTAAATGGAAAAATAGCTAATTTACCCAATTCCTAAATATAAAGTTGTTCAAGTTGTAGCTTTTATTCTAGCAAATATATTTATTCACAATACTACTACACAATGAAAATTAACATTTTGATAACATGCCCGAAAAATGTTCAGTATTTAGCAGCTCCAGTTAGCTGTAAAAAAGATACTAATTACAGCCCTAGGGGGTCTATTACACTAATCGGGTGGAAATTAGTTTGTATGTACAAAAATCATCACATGGAACAAACATACATTTTTTTTTTCATTGGTCGCAACCTCTATCGCATACATGCATTTTAAAATCTTAGAATAGATGTTAGGATTTTAAAATGCAACCTAAACTATTTTATAACAGGAAATAATCATAAATTATCGGACACTAAAACATGCAAAACGACATTTCTTGTTAACTACCAAACTAAAAATGAATGCGTCATAAAAAAACACCACAAAACACATGTACAGTACACAATGCAATAAATCTATACAGAATGTAAACAAACTAAGGGTAGACTGACAGAACTATTGAGATCAGTCTATTTTTCTCCAAAAAAAGCCAATGTGTATATTCAGCACTAAGTTCTCCTGTTTATTGAGCTTCACATCATTAGTTTTTTTTGGATATCATCAAATGGAAAGTTTTTGGACACCGACTATAAATAGGCTTACCATAACATCCCTTTAAACCTGGAAAGGTTCTGTGGCTGATTAAAACCAGGCGATATGCAGGCTCGAAGTCAGCCCGCTACAGAACCTGTGTAATTCATGAATATCCTAGTTTAAAGGGATAGCATGGTCAGACAAACTATAAACATTAATATCAAAGACATTTTAGAACTGGATTTGCTCGAAAACCAGTAAAATCAACTTGGAGATCAAAACCGTACTCGTAATTTTCACAGCAGACTTCCAAAGTGCATGGTGCTGGTAAACCTATAGTGAACCAAAGTTATTTCAGTCTGGCAGGCCAAAGTCATGATTTGCACTGGGATATATACACCCGAGTGGACAGACTTCCTCATGGAATGCCATCCTTCCTCTGGCAACACTGGGACGGGGGCACTGCCCAATCATAGATATACGATAGCCTGAGTTTGATCTCCTCTTTGCACAGCTTGCCTTCCTTGGCCAAGGTCTGGTGCTTCTCCAACATGTCTTCAATGCTCTGCTTGTGGGTGACAATATATTTGTTGTTACAGCCCCTGGACTTGTACTCTGTGTCAAAACGTGGGTCGTGGACCCTGTTTACATCCAGGGGAGCTAACCAGGCGCCCAAAGATACGTCCTCACTCTGCCATTGGGAGAGGTACTCTCTGCCGAGACTCAGGTAGTGTACCAGGTCCCAAGACAGCACATACCCTCCTCCAAGGGCATAGGGCAGGTAATAGTCACACAGCACCCAGGAGCTCTCCTTCCACTTCCCCCCAGACTTCACCCGCCCGCGGCCAGAGAAGAAGCCCCAGTACAGGCGCTTGGGCTCCTTGGGCTTCAGCTCCTCCATCAGCACATCCAGACGGGCGAACGTGTCGTCGTCAGCCTTGAACACAAACTTGTAGTCGAGGTGCTGATCTAGCCAGGCGTACATGAGCAGCAGCTTGGCCGTCAGGTTCTCGTAGGAGTCGCGCAGCTCGGGCAGGAGCAACAGGTCGCCGTGTCTCCGCTGCTCCACCTCCAGCGAGGCGGACTCCTCCTCCCCCAGCCCTGCCGTCCCCACCACAAAGCGGCACCACAGGTCCCCGCGGGGGCGGGAGGCTGCGGATAGCCAGGTGCTGCGGATGATGCTGCGTCGCTCAGTGTACTTGGGCCCGCTGGCAATGAGCACAGCCAGGAAGGTGGAGGTGATCTTCTCTGGTGCCAGTGGCTGGGGGTCTCCGGGAGCCCGGGGGGCATGGTGCTGCTGGTGGGGGAGGCCCCGCGGGCCTGGTGGCTTCAGGCTCTCTGAGGTGCACTTAGCCAGATAGAGCAGCACCATTGAGAAGAACGTCAGGGCACCCAGGCCCAGCGCCGTCTTGTGGCGACACACCAGCCGCACCACGTTCATGGCGGAAGAGGGCAGCGTCCCGTTAGTGCTCCGTCATCCCTCTCGGTGATCGCGGTCAAGTTTCCCGTGCTCACGCCTCTGTCACTTGCCCACGGCTGACCAGCTCCGAACCTCATCCGGCCAATGACCAAGGTGCCTCTGCCCGGTTACAGGCGATGCCGGATCGGTGCTCTCCTCCCGGTCCTGCGAATCAGGGAGACGCGTCGCACATTCTGGACGTCACGTGCACCTGCGTCACCGTCAGGGCTTATCCGGGTTGTGGCTCCGCTGCATCATGGGACATGTAGTTCCACATCTGCATAATCCTATAAATCACTATGGCTGCTGTTCGCATATCCAATGTGCAGTCGCCAATCACACGGTGTAATTAACCCTGAGACTGAGCATAGACACAAAACATAACGATGTTGTCCAGCGTGCTCTGTTCTAAAGATGTGTACAGTAACAGTGGTGCTGCTCTACAAAGCATAGTAAAAAACAACATTCTATTCTCGGGATGTAGTTATGTTACCGGCGGCCACGGCTACTTCCCGCCCCCCTCTAAATCCCGATAGTCGGCATTCAGGAGTCCAGCTGCCATTTCTCTTAGTTCCTAGAGGATACTGGGGTCCATTTAGTACCATGGGGTATAGACGGGTCCACTAGGAGCCATGGGCACTTGAAGAATGTGATAGTGTGGGCTGGCTCCTCCTTCCATGCCCCTCATGCCAGACTCAGTTTAGAAAATGTGCCCGGAGGAGCCAGTTACACTGAAGAGTTTTCTGCATTTATTTTCTCTGTTTGTTATTTTCAGGCAGGGCTGGTTGGCACTAGCCTGCCTGCTTCGTGGGACTTAGGGGGGGAAAGGCCCAACCTCTTGAAGGGTTAGTGGTCCTGTTCCCCGCTGACAGGACACTGAGCTCCTGAGGGAACTATTCGCAAGCCCCACCATGGCAAGCGTACATTCCCGCAGAATGCCGCCACCCCTAACAGAGCCAGAAGAATGAGGAGTGGTGAGTACTGAGCTGGCATCCCGGTTAGCGGGGCGCCGGCCATTATGGCGGCACGAGGGTACGGAGACACACGGCTTCTAAATGGAATGCGTCTCCAGATACAGTACACAACTGTGTCTTAGTACACAGTACCCAGACTGGTAACGCAACCTTAAAACGGTTTCTCTCCATTTTAAGCACCAGATTCCTCAGCCGGTATAAAAAAAGTGGGAAGACCGTGCGCCATTGAAGGGGCGGGGCTTCACTATGAGGGAATCCAGCAGCTTACCAGCTCCATTTTCCCTCTGCAGTGGACACAGACGCTGACAGGACAGGGACGCGCAGCTGCGGTGTGACTCCAGATTACCTCAGCGGTACCAGGGGGTCATAGCGGGGGGGAGGGGGGGGGGGGTTACTATTAGTGTACTAAGTCCCCTATCAGGGTACTTAGTCTGCGACCCAGCTAAGCTTGGCATTAGCGATAAGGGCGCGGTGGGGGCTGGCTCCAAACTCTGTGTCTCCTTGAAGGGCTCTTTGTGGGTTAATTGTGCTTAACCTTTTCCTGTGTGTGTGTGTGTGTGCTGTCACATTTACATTATGTCAGGCAAAGAGTAGTGTGTTTCTTGTACAGCGGAGTGCTCCTCTTCACCAGGGGGCTCACTACTGGGTACTCAGGGTTCACAAGCTAGCGGGGCTGAACCTGAGTGGGTTAATTCTCTCAAAGGAATGATTTCCACTCTTTCTACAAAATTGTCCCGCAATGAGAAAGAGACGCAATACTTAAAACAAACTGGATGAGTTTATGAACAGCGACAGTCCCCAAAAAAGCGTCTCAGTCCCCTCCAATTTGTCCGCAAAAGCGATCTCTGGCCCATATCCTGCAATCTGACTCTGATGGGTCAGACTTGGAGGAGGGTGAGGTACACTCGGAGGGGGGATTTGATGTGGTTCTGTCACAGGGAATAGAGGCTATCAGAGATGTTCTGCATAATCCTGATAAGTTGTCAGAGGAGAGTGAGTAATCTTATTTTAATGTAAAGAAGAAGTCCTCAGTTACTTTTCCTAAATGAATTGAATACCCTGTTTGAAGAACCATGGGTTAATCCTGATATGAAGTTTCAGATCCCTAAAAGGTTACTCTCATCTTTTCCTTTATCTCTGGAGGATAGGAAAAAATGGGAAAATACACCGATAGTGGACGTATCAGTCACTAGGTTGTCACGTAAAATTGTATTGCCTGTTCCTGGTGCAGCCTCCCTAAAAGACACAGCTGATCGTAAAATTGAGACTACACTCAAATCATTGTACATAGACCCAAAGACTCACTATTGCATGTGCGTGGATCACTAAAGCCATTGCGAAATGGTCAGGTAACCTAATTGAGGGGTTAGATTCCTTATCTAGGGGGGATGTTGTCTTATTCCTGCAGCATATACAGGATTCTGCAAACTTTATGGTGGAAGCCATAAAGGAAATAGACGTACTTAACGCATGCACCACCGCTAAGGCAGTGTCGGCACGCAGGGGCTTGTGGCTACGCCAGTGGACTGCTGATGCATACTCCAGGAAAGGCGTGGAAGGCCTATCATTCACAGGAGAGGCCTTGTTTGGAGATAAACTAGACAAATGGATCTCCACAGCTACTGCGGATAAGTCTACGTATCTTCCTTCTGCAGCCCCCCCAACCAAGAAGACTTATTCAACTTCTAAGTTACAGTCCTTTCGGACGGTCAAGTTCAAGGGCCAACCCAGAAGTGCTTCTACGTCCTCCAGCAGTGCAAGAGGTAAACCACGCAAACCAGCAACTGCAGGTGCTCAGGAACAGAGCTCAGGCTCTGCCTCCTCAAACACTTCAGCATGACGGTGGGCCACAATGACTGGAGGGCTGTCAGGTGGGAGCCCGACTACAATTCTTCAGTCACATCTTGTCAAATTCGTGCCAGGATCCCTGGGTCATAGATCTTATTTCCCAGGGCTACAGACTGGAGTTCCAAGAGATCCCACCTCACAGATTCTTCAAATCAGGCTTGCCAGTTTCACAAGAGGCAAGTATAACTTTACAGCAGGCCATCCAAAAACTGGTACAGACTCAGGTCATTGTTCCAGTTCCACCTCATCTACTAAACAAAGGGTACTATTCCAACTTGTTTGTAATACCGAAGCCGGACGGTTTGGTAAGACTGATTCTGAAACTCATGTCTTTGAACCCGTACTTACGAGTGTTCAAATTCAAGGTCTGGAGGAGGGGGAATTCCTAGTGTCTCTGGATATCAAGGATGCGTACCTTCATATTCCTCATCAGGCTTATATACGGTTTGCACTGCAGGGCTGCCACTACCAGTTCCAGGCCCTGCCATTTGGTTTCTCCACGGCACCGAGGGTGTTCACCAAGGTGATGGCAGAGATGATGTTTCTACTCCGCAAACAGGGAGTGAACATAATTACATACCTGGACGATCTCCTGATAAAAGCGCCGTCCAGGGAGAGGTTGCTGGACAGCATTGCTCTCTCAACCAAATTCCTCCAGGATCACAGGTGGATTCTGCACATTCCGAAATCTCACCTAGAGCCGACACGGAGGCTCCGATTCCTGGAAATGATACTGGACACAGAGTCACAAAAGGTGTTACTTCCGTTGGAAAAGGCATTGGTAATCCTGTTGATGGCTCGGGATGTCCTGAAGCCAACCTGGGTGTCGGTGCATCTGTGCATTCGCCTTCTGTGGAAAATGGTGGCCTCTTACGAGGCACTTCAATACAGAAGGTTTCACGCAAGACCCTTCCAGCTCGTTCTTTTGGACAAATGGCCCGGATCGCATCTTCACATGCACCAGAGGATCCGTCTGTCGCCAAAGGCCAGGATCTCCCTTCTGTGGTGGCTACAGATTTCTCACCTCGTCGAGGGTCGGAGGTTCGGAATTAAGGACTGGATCCTGTTAACCACTGATGCAAACAAGAGGTGCAGTTTCAAGGAAGATGGTCAAGTCAGGAAGCCATCCTTCCAGTCAACATTCTGGAACTCAGGGCCATATACAACGCCCTTCTGCAGGCCTCAAATCTTCAAGATCGGGCAATTCAGGTCCAGTCGGACAATGTGACGGCAGTAAAATACATAAACCGAAAGGGTGGAACAAAAATCAGAGCAGCAATGTCAGAGGTGTCAAGAATTCTCCTCTGAACAGAAAGAAATACTGTGGCATTGTCAGCGGTCTTCATTCCGCGAGTAGACAACTGGGAAGCAGAGTTCCTCAGCAGACACGACCTGCACCCGGGGGAGTGGGGCCTTTACCCGGAAGTTTTCAGGTGCATGATAAGTCGATGGGGATATCCACAGATTGACATGATGGCCTCTCGTCTCAACAAGAAGCTCAGGCAGTATTGTTCTAGGTCGAGAGACCCACAGGCGGTAGCGATAGATGCCCTGACAACTCCATGGGTCTATCAGATGGTGTATGTGTTTCCTCCACTTCCTCTGATCCCAAGAATTCTAAAATGAATAAAAAGGGAAAAGGTTCAATCAATACTCATTGCTCCAGACTGGCCAAGAAGGGCCTGGTACACGGACCTTCTGGAGATGCTCCTTAAAGATCCATGGCCTCTACCTCTTCGCAAGGATCTTCTGCAACAGGGCTCGTTCGTCTATCAGGACTTACCGCGGCTATGTTTGATGGCATGGAAGTTGAACGGCTGATTCTAGCCAGGAGAGGGATCCCTAACAAGATTATCCCGACTATGATCTAAGCCAGGAAGGGGGTAACGTCTAAGCATTACCATCGTATTTGGAAGAAATACGTCTCTTGGTGTGAGAGCACAAATTATTCTGCGGTGGAATTTCATCTGGGACATTTCCTGCTTTTTCTGCAGGCGTGGATGTGGGCCTGCATCTGGGCTCCATAAAAGTCCAGATTTCGGCCTTGTCCATTTTCTTTCCGAAACAACTGGCTTCTCTCTCTGAGGTCTAGACGTTCTTGAAAGGTGTTCTGCACATCCAACCTCTCTTTGTGCCTCCCACGGCACCTTGGGATCTCAATGTGTTGCTGCAGTTCCTCCAATCGGACTGGTTTGAACCGTTACAGGAGGTGGACATAAAATATCTTACGCGGAAGACCATCACACTGTTGGCCTTGGCTTCAGCAAGACGTGTGTCGGAGCTGGGGGCTTTGTCTCACAAAAGTCCATATTTAATTTTCCATGAGGACAGAGCTGAACTCAGAACTCGTCAGCAATTTCTTCCTAAAGTGGTGTCCGCATTTCACATCAACCGACCTATTGTGGTTCCGGTTGTCACCGACACCTCTGCTACTTCAAATTCTTTGGATGTTGTGAGGGCTGTGAAGGTGTATGTGAAAAGAACAGCTCGTCACAGAAAGACGGACTCGCTGTTTGTTCTTTTTGAACAAAATAGGATTTGGTGTCCTGCTTCAAAGCAGACAATTGCACGCTGGATCAGACTTGCTATTTTCAGTGTGCGGAAGGGAATTTAGGGGTGGGGATTTGCACCCCCCTCCTCTCTGTCTGTTGTTTGTCTGTGACCCCTCCCCCTTCCAGCACCTGATATATAATTATCTCCAGGTATGATTGAGCAACTGCCAAATTGTTTGTCTGCTTGTGTGCAAGAGGCATTGAATGGGAGCAGCATTTGGAAGGCATGCTGTTCATTGTAGTGCCAATGGGAGATCCTGGGGGTGGCTCCTGGGTAAGTTAGCTCTCTGTCTGGAAGTGTTTTAGTAATAGCCTTTATCATGAGGCCTACTGTGACAAATTACATGGCCCTATGTGGGCACTGCTATTATGTAGGTTAGGACTGCTGTATCGGAGAAGCCGTGACGTGGCCAGCAGCTAAACATGTGTTTGCAAACATTTGTGACTAATTCTCTGAATTTTATTACCAGATAGGTTCAGGGATGGTTACAGGTAATTTTCAGTGTGCGGAAGGGAATGTAGGGGTGGGGATTTGCACCCCCCTCCTCTCTGTTGTTTGTCTGTGACCCCTCCCCCTTCCAGCACCTGATATATAATTATCTCCAGGTATGATTGAGCAACTGCCAAATTGTTTGTCTGCTTGTGTGCAAGAGGCATTAAATGGGAGCAGCATTTGGAAGGCATGCTGTTCCTTGTAGTGCCAATGGGAGATCCTGGGGGGTGGCTCCTGGGTAAGTTAGCTCTCTGTCTGGAAGTGTTTTAGTAATAGCCTTTATCATGAGGCCTACTGTGACAAATTACATGGCCCTATGTGGGCACTGCTATTATGTAGGTTAGGACTGCTGTATCGGAGAAGCCGTGACGTGGCCAGCAGCTAAACATGTGTTTGCAAACATTTGTGACTAATTCTCTGAATTTTATTACCAGATAGGTTCAGGGATGGTTACAGGTAATTTTCAGTGTGCGGAAGGGAATTTAAGGGTGAGGATTTGCACCCCCCTCCTCTCTGTTTGTTGTTTGTCTGTGACCCCTCCCCCTTCCAGCACCTGATATATAATTATCTCCAGGTATGATTGAGCAACTGCCAAATTGTTTGCTATCCAGCATGCAAGTTTGCCATGTCCAAAATCTGTACATGCCCACTCTACTAGGTCGGTGGGTTCTTCCTGGGCGGCTGCCCGGGGTGTCTCGGCTTTACAGCTCTGCCGAGCAGCTACTCGGTCACGTTCGAACAAGTTTGCTTAATTCTACAAGTTCTACTTTGGCCTCTGTGGACCTTCAGTTTGGTCAATCAGTTCTGCAGGAACCTCAGCTCTCTCCCACCCGGTTTGGGAGCTTTGGTACATCCCCATGGTACTAAATGGACCCCAGTATCCTCTAGGACGTAAGAGAAAATAGGATTTTAATTACCTACCGATAAATCCTTTTCTCGTCCGTAGAGGATACTGGCCGACCGCCCAGTGCTTCATTCTTCCTGCACTGTTGCTTGGTTAATTAATGTTGGTTCAGCCATGGCTGTTCTTGTTTCAAGTTTGGTTAGCTTGGCTTTCCTCTTGTGTGTGCTGGTTCGGAATCTAACCACTATCCTTATCTATCCTTCTCACAAAGTATGTCTGTCTCCTCGGGCACAGTTTCCTAGACTGAGTCTGTGTTATGCACACCAGTGCCTGCAGGAATGTACTGGTGTCAGAACTGTTATGCACTCCAGTGCCTGCAGGAATGCACTGGTGTTTGAACTGTTATGCACACCAGTGCCTGCAGGAATGTACTGGTGTCTGAACGGATAGGTATGCAAAACAAATGAACTCACAGACAGACTGGGGAATATGACATTACGTACACAGAAGGTGATAGGGTAACAAAATACACACAAAGTGAACAGAGAAGCCCAGAGGCTAAGGAACTGGGTGTCTCCCTAGTATTAGTAATGCTCAGATGGGAAAAGCAAGATGTTGTGTTTTAATACGTAGAGAACCCGAAATGCTGTTGCTAAGGGCAACAGCAAAACCCTAAAGGGTTACCAACGGGTGTGGCAGTAAACTCCTTGGTCAGAGATGGAATGATAGACACAAGGAGAGTCTCCACAATCCTAATTCTCACTTGCAGTGCACAGGTTCAGCTTATTGCCACTAAACTGACACCTGACACCTTGCACAGTGAGACAGGATTTAGGCAGGCAAGTCTTAGAATACAGCCGCAAACTTGCTAAGTTCACAGAGTAGTAAAAGAACCCCAGCAAGCTAAACGACTGACTCCAGTCTTACTGCTAGGTCTGGATTGGCAGAGTGTAGTACCAAATCCCCAGGCCTATTTGCAGTAAGCAACAACAAATACAAAGCTACACAGTACTGGCTAACTTTCAGGAACTGACTAACCAACAAAGATTCAGCAGCATCTGCTTAACCTGAGAAGAGGCCTTATAAAGCAGGTGCTGTCCACGCCCCACTCAGACCTCACAGACTGTGAGCACAAAAACCAGCACCGGATCCCCTGCCGTGCACAGAGCCTGTAACCACTGCACAGCACAAGACCCGAACCGAAGTATCAGCTGCGCTCAGGTTACTCCGCTAGCACTTGTCTCCCGGTTGCCATGACGACGTGGCAGCACAGGGCAGGAGACCCTAACAGTACCCCCCCTCTGACGAGGGGTCAAAGAACCCCTACCACCGGGTTTATCGGGGAACTGCGAGAAGAAAGAGCGTATCAGTCTGGGGGCATGAAGATCACAACTGCGCACCCACGACCGCTCCTCCGGGCCATACCCCTTCCAGTGCACCAAAAATGACAGCCGACCCCGAACCATCTTGGAGTCAAGAATCCTTTCAACAACAAACTCCCTCTGGCCACGTATCAGAAGAGGGGAAGGTCTTCCACTGGAAGAAGGATTACTAATCGCCCGTTTTAAAAGGGAACAATGAAATGTTTTATTGATACCCAAAGAACGGGGCAGATCTAACTGAAATGCCACCGGATTGATAACCCTGGTGATCTTATAAGGGCCGATGAACCGGGGGCCTAACTTATGAGATGGCTGTCTCAACTTCAAATTCTTGGTAGACAACCAGACGAAGTCTCCTAATTTGAAGCTGCAGGGTCTTTTCCGCTTATCAAAAACCCTTTTGGTCACTAATGACACAGACACAAGGGCTTTCTTCACTTTCCGCCAAATACCTCTAAGGACCGAAACCACAGAGGAACCACCAGGCGTGGAGTCCAGGGGGTCAAAAGAATTGGCCTTAGGATGATGCCCATACACACAAAGGAAGGTAGAGATCCCTGTAGCAGAGTGAGCCGCGTTGTTATAGGCAAACTCCGCCATGGACAGATGAGCAACCCAGTCAGTCTGACACTTGGAGACATAACACCTGAGGAACTGCTCCAAGGACTGGTTCACCCTTTCAGTCTGCCCATTAGACTGCGGATGGTAGCCTGACGACAAGCTGACAGAAATCTGGAGATCGGAACAAAATGCCCTCCAGAATTTGGCCACAAACTGGGATCCGCGGTCAGAGACCACATCAAGTGGCAACCCGTGGAGACGCACAACATGCAGCATAAATAATTCAGACAGGCGTCTGGCCGATGGCAGCCCAACCAGTGGAACGAAGTGCGCCATCTTCGAAAACCTGTCAACGACAACCCAGATGGCTGTCATCCCCGAGGATTTGGGCAAGTCCACCACAAAATCCATTGAAATGTGGGTCCATGGCTTAGATGGGATAGAGAGTGGATGTAATGGGCCAACAGGAACCCCTCTAGGAGTCTTGTTTCGGGCACAGATGTCACATGCCCGAACCCACTGATCCACATCCTTAGCCACCGAGGGCCACCACACCGCCCTAGATAGCAACTCCCGAGTTCTGGCAATACCCGGGTGACCTGCCGACTTCTTGGCATGGAATTCCAGGAACACTCGCTGTCTTAACCTAGGAGGCACAAACAAAAGACCTACCGGAAGGTCTGGAGGAGCCTGCTCCTGTGCTCTAAGGACTAATGATAAGAGGTCCTGGGTAATGCCCACTTTAATACATGATGGGGACACAATGGGCAACGGCTCCTCGGTGGTCTCCTGGATTGGAGCAAAACTCCGCGAGAGCGCATCAGCCTTGATGTTTTTTGACCCAGGGCGATATGTTATCAAAAAATTAAAGCGAGCAAAAAACAAAGCCCATCGTGCCTGCCTGGCATTGAGACGCTTCGCTGACTCTAAATATGCCAGATTCTTATGGTCGGTGAGAATTGAGACCACAAACTTAGCCCCCTCAAGCCAGTGTCTCCACTCCTCGAGTGCATCCTTAATAGCCAACAATTCCCGGTTACCCACGTCATAATTCATCTCGGCAGGCGAAAATTTACGGGAAAAGTAAGCACAGGGATGAAGGCGATTATCAGACACTCCCATCTGAGAAAGCACTGCCCCAATACCCATCTCAGAGGCATCCACCTCCACCACAAAAGGACGCTCTGGATCTGGGTGTCGCAGCACCTTGGCCGATACAAATGCCCTTTTGAGACGGGCAAAAGCCGCTTTAGCCTCACAAGACCAGTGAGCAACATCCGCCCCTTTCTTAGTGAGTGCCACCAAGGGTGCCACTATAGACGAAAATCCAGCGATAAATCGTCTATAAAAATTCGCAAAGCCCAGGAAACGCTGAAGCGCCTTCAAACTAGTGGGCTGCACCCAATCCAGGACTGCCTGTACCTTGGAACCCTCCATTTGGAAACCTTCTGGGGAGATAATATATCCTAGAAATGCGATTTGCTGAACTTCAAATTCGCACTTCTCCAGCTTCGCCCCAAGCCGGTGGTCTCTGAGTTTCTGGAGGACTAAGCGTACATGCTTCCGATGTTCCTCCAGGGAATGGGAGAAGATTAGGATGTCATCTAAGTATACAACTAAGAATCTATCCAAATATTCCCTGAGCACATCATTCATGAAATCCTGGAAGACTGCCGGGGCATTACAGAGCCCAAAAGGCATCACCAAATATTCATAATGCCCTGAGTGGGTATTAAAGGCAGTCTTCCATTCATCCCCCTCTCTTATTCGGATTACATTGTACGCACCGCGTAGGTCAATCTTAGAAAAAATGGTGGCAGTACGAAGCTGGTCAAACAAGACCGAAATGAGAGGCAGTGGGTATGAGTTTTTAATCGTGATACGGTTCAATTCCCTGAAGTCGATGCAGGGTCGCAACGAACCGTCCTTTTTACCCACGAAGAAGAACCCCGACCCAACTGGAGACTGTGAAGGTCTGATAAATCCCTTAGCCAAGTTCTCCTGAATGTACTCTGCCATAGCCTGAGTCTCAGGACGTGACAGGGAGTACAACCTGCTCTTGGGAAGCTTAGCATTTGGCAACAAATCAATGGCACAGTCATAGGGGCGATGGGGAGGTAGTACCTCTGCAACTTTTTTGGAGAACACGTCCGCAAAATCTGCATAACACCCTGGCAATCCTGGCAAACTTAGCTGCAAGAGCCTGACTGGAAGGCTCAAGCAACTCCTGAAACAATCAGTACGCCAACTAAGAATCTCCCCAGAGACCCAGTCAAATTGAGGATTGTGGGCCCTTAACCAGGGTAACCCCAACATCAATGGGGCAAAAGTACAGACAGTCACATAAAAGGACAATTTTTCAGAGTGTGTGGCTCCAATAAACAAAGAAATCTGGCTAGTGCAAGAGGTAATTTTACCTTGGGATAATGGTTCCCCGTTTAACCCACAAATCTCAATTTCCGATGCCAAGGGTACTAAGGGAACAGAGTGTTTCAGGGCGAATTGGCGGTCCATAAAAACCCCGTCGGCCCCACTGTCCACAAAGGCCTCAGTCTTGACAGTTTGACCGAGGATCTTCAAGGTCACCGGAATGATAAAAGTCTTCTTGGGAAATTCTGACTTCTGGCCTGACAGGATATTTCCCATCACCCTCAGGCCCTGAAGTTTTCCGGCTTTTCTGGGCATGATACTACCACATGACCTTTATTCCCACAGTACAAACACAACCCCTGCTGTCTCCTCCGCGTCTTCTCATGCGAGGAGAGGCGGGTAGCCCCAATCTGCATAGGCTCCTCGGAAAATTCCTCAGAGTCTGAGGTTCCCTTGGGAAAGAAGGAAACCTCAGTCTCCCTTTCAAGCCTACGCTCTCTCAGCCGTCTATCCACCCGGATGGATAACTGCATGAGCTGATCCAAGCTATCAGGCAAGGGATATTGTACCAGTTGGTCCTTTATCTGGTTAGAAAGACCTCTTCGGTACTGGTGTCTCAGGGCTGGGTCATTCCACTGGGTATCATGGGCCAACCTCCGAAACTCCGTACAGTAAACCTCAACTGGCCTTCGCCCTTGCTTAAGGATCGAAATCTGAGCCTCGGCTGAGGCCGTCTTGTCAGGGTCATCATACAACATGCCCAGTGCCGTAAAAAAAGCATCAACACTTTTAAGCGACGGACAGTCAGGCTGCAACCCATATGCCCAGACCTGTGGGTCTCCTTGTAGCAAGGAAATCACTATGCCCACCCGCTGAATCTCCGACCCAGAAGACTGAGGCCTAAGCCGGAAGTATAGCTTGCAGCTCTCCTTGAAACAAAAGAACTGCGAGCGATCTCCAGAAAAACGATCCGGGAGATTTACTTTCGGCTCCTTAACCCCTGAAGGTGCTGCTGCTGCGGGAGCTCCACCAGCGGCCTGGGAGGTGTGCATTTTAATGGACAAATTATTAAATTGTCGAGTCAGGACCTGCACCTGATCGACCACCTGTTGCAACGTATTTTGAGGGGTGTGCTCCATATTCCCACAAAATTTCAACAGGAGTATTAGGCTGCTGAATATGTTATGCACACCAGTGCCTGCAGGAATGTACTGGTGTCAGAACTGTTATGCACTCCAGTGCCTGCAGGAATGCACTGGTGTTTGAACTGTTATGCACACCAGTGCCTGCAGGAATGTACTGGTGTCTGAACGGATAGGTATGCAAAACAAATGAACTTACAGACAGACTGGGGAATATGACATTACGTACACAGAAGGTGATAGGGTAACAAAATACACACAAAGTGAACAGAGAAGCCCAGAGGCTAAGGAACTGGGTGTCTCCCTAGTATTAGTAATGCTCAGATGGGAAAAGCAAGATGTTGTGTTTTAATACGTAGAGAACCCGAAATGCTGTTGCTAAGGGCAACAGCAAAACCCTAAAGGGTTACCAACGGGTGTGGCAGTAAACTCCTTGGTCAGAGATGGAATGATAGACACAAGGAGAGTCTCCACAATCCTAATTCTCACTTGCAGTGCACAGGTTCAGCTTACTGCCACTAAACTGACACCTGACACCTTGCACAGTGAGACAGGATTTAGGCAGGCAAGTCAAGGAATACAGCCGCAAACTTGCTAAGTTCACAGAGTAGTAAAAGAACCCCAGCAAGCTAAACGACTGACTCCAGTCTTACTGCTAGGTCTGGATTGGCAGAGTGTAGTACCAAATCCCCAGGCCTATTTGCAGTAAGCAACAACAAATACAAAGCTACACAGTACTGGCTAACTTTCAGGAACTGACTAACCAACAAAGATTCAGCAGCATCTGCTTAACCTGAGAAGAGGCCTTATAAAGCAGGTGCTGTCCACACCCCACTCAGACCTCACAGACTGTGAGCACAAAAACCAGCACCGGATCCCCTGCCGTGCACAGAGCCTGTAACCACTGCACAGCACAAGACCCGAACCGGAGTATCAGCTGCGCTCAGGTTACTCCGCTAGCACTTGTCTCCCGGTTGCCATGACGACGTGGCAGCACAGGGCAGGAGACCCTAACAGTCTGGTAGGAGGGGAATAGAGGGAGGGGCCAGCCCACACGATCAAATTCTTAAAGTGCCCATGGGCTCCTAGTGGACCCGTCTATACCCCATGGTACTAAATGGACCCCAGTATCCTCTATGGACTACGAGAAAAGGATTTATCTGTAGGTAATTAAAATCCAATTTCTCATACGTCCTAGAGGATGTTGGGGTCCACTTATTGACCATGGTGTATGGACGGTTCCGCAGGAGCCATGGGCACTATTAAGACTTTTCAATGGGTGTGAACTGGCTCCTCCCTCTATGCCCCTCCTCCAGACTTCAGTTTTAGAAATATGCCCAGGAGACTGGATGCACTCTGAGGAGCTCTACTGAGTTTCTCTGGAAAAGACTTATGTTAGGTTTTTTATTTTCAGGGAGAAATGCTGGCAACAGTCCCCCTGCTTCGTGGGACTGAGGGGGCAGAAGCAGAACCAACTTCCTGAAGAGTTTCATGGCTCTGTTTCTGGCTGACAGGACACCATTAGCTCCTGAAGGGAAATTAACGCTAGCTGTGCCTAGATGCTCACTCCCACAGCACGCCGTCACCCCCCTTGCAGAGCCAGAAGTCTGAAGACAGGTGAGTATGTGAAGATAGATCTTCTTGCAAACAGTGACGGCTGAGGTACGGCGCAGCTGGCGGGAGCGCAGCGCGCCATTGCTGCCCACACACACACAGAGCACTGCAGGGTGCAGGGCGCGGGGGGGGGGGGGGGCGCCCTGGGCAGCAATTAGTACCTATAACTGTTGCAAAGGGGGCATAAGATGCTGCTGGCACAGGCCTACCCCCGCCAGTATAACTAATAAAAATAATTGCTGAGTGAAAAATGTGCCATTTGCGGGGGCGTAGCTTCTTCCTCAGGCAGCCAGCACACTGCTCAGTGCCATTTCCTCTCTCTCCTCAGCTGCAGAGACAACGCTGGTCCTTCCCTCCACTTCTGACAGCAAGTACAGGGTGCAAATAAGGGGGGCACAAAGCGTTTTGTGGTGCATTACTAGTGTGAATTACTGTGTAAAAGCGCTATTGTCTGTGGGCATTCTGTGTTCACAGAAATTACATACTGGCGCTGGGATTGTGAACTGGCTGCTCCTATACTGTGTCCCTCTGACAGATTTTACTGCGGGTCTGCGAGTCTGTGAGTGTGTACTGTACACGTGTAAGGCATGTCTAAGGCAGGGAGTTCCTCCCTGGAGGAAGGCATTTTAGGGACACAGAGTTGTAATGTGGTGGCGCTGCCGACACACCAAGAGCCTGCATGGGTGAAAGAAATACGTGACAGTATGCATCTTATTAACAGGAGGTTAGATAAGTCTGAATCTCAGACTGAATGCTGGAGAAAATCAGTGGAAGATGTGATTTTTCAGGACTCAGTTCTTCCTTCTGCAGGCGGCCCCTCTGGGTCACATAAGAAACCATTTGTGAATACTGATACCGACAGAGACTCTGATTCTTGTGTCGACGATAGTGACTCTAGAGAAATAGATCAGAAATTGGCAAAAAATATACAATATATGATTGTGGCTATAAAGGACGTGTTGAAAGTTTCAGAAGCCTTGCCTGTACCTCAGGAGAAGGCGTATTTATGTAAGGAAAAGAAAACCAAAGTCACGTTACCTCCTTCCCACGAGCTAAATGCTCTCTTTGCAGGGATGTGGGTGAATCCTGAGAAAAAAATGTCATATTCCTAAGCGGATTCAGATAGCTTACCCTTTCCCAGCAGAGGACAGGAAAAAATGGGAATTGTCCCCTGTGTTAGACAGTGCACTATCCAGGTTGACAAAGAAGGTAATTCTCCCTGCACCTGGCACGGGTGGTCTTCAGTATGCCAAATGTCGGGATCCCGGCGCACAGTATACCGGCGCCGGAATCCCGACACCTGCCATACCGACACCCGGCATACCGACAGATATTCTCCCTCCTGGGGGTCCACGACCCACCTGGAGGGGGAATAAATAGCGGGGCTCCTTTGCGCTTGCCATGCTGTCAGTATGCCGGCGGTCGGGCTCCCGGCGCCGGTATGCTGGTCGCCGGGAGCCCGGCCGCCGGCATACCATACTACACCCCCTGGCACGGCTTCAGTAAAAGAGCCGGCTGACCGTAAGATGGAAACTACATTGAAATCCATATATGTTGCCAATGGTACACTGCTCAGACCCACTATTGCCTGCGCGTGGGTCAGTCGCGCTATTGAAAAATGGTCAGACAGCGTGTCATCAGAAATTGACACGGTTGATAAAGATGAGATACTCCTTAAGTTAGAGTATATCAAAGGCGCTGCCGCCTACATGCTAGAAGCGATGTAAGATATTGGACTCTTGAGTTCACAAGCCGCTACCAAGGCGGTATCAGCTAGGCGGGCATTGTGGATTCGCCAGTGGAACGCGGATGCGGATTCCAAAAGAAACATGTAGGCTCTCCCATATAAAGGTGAGACCTTATTTGGCGATGGTCTGGATGCGTTAGTCTCGGCAGCTACCGCAGGTAAGTCAACATTTTTGCCCTCTGCGCCTGCACCGGCAAAAAAAGACCTAGCCCACACACATGCAGTCCTTTCGGCCCAATAAATACAAAAGAGCGAGAGGTTCTCCCTTCTTTGCAGGAAGAGGAAGGGGTAAGAAGCCCACCGCGGCTCCAGGTTCCCAGGAGCAGAAGTCTACCCCTTCTGCCAAATCTTCAGCATGACGCTGGAACTCCCTTGCGGGAGGCCGCTCGGGTGGGGGCACGTCTCAAACTGTTCAGCCAAGGTTGGATTCTATCTGGCCTGGATCCCTGGGTATTGCAAATAGTATCCCAGGGATACAAGCTGGAGTTTCAAGACATTCCCCCATACCGATTTTTCAAATCAACCTTGCCAGCTTCTGTGACAGGACGGTTCCGTACGAAAGCACTCACCGCTTTCGCGTCCCGTCCCCTGTGCACAGAATGGAAGGTTAGACATAGGGGATTCCCGCTTACCGTCAGTAACCGCCTGTTACTGACTCCACCCACTGCGCTGTGGGCGGGTTTATGCTGCCACCACCAAACTCCTAACCTGCCGTGGCGTTTGGAACGACGGTTCTGCTCTGTATGTGCTGACACACTGCGTTACCACACCTGTGTGGTGTTGACGAATCCTTGCTAGGCCTCTACCGGTAGCTGGCGGAAGGCGGAACTTGGAGACGTTAGGTGCTTTCTTGGACAGCCGGAGGACGTGGCTATGTTTGGCATAACCCTGTAGGTCACAAGATGAAGCAATCTTCTTGAGGCAGATGATGTTTATTTGCTCAATAATAGTCTTAAAAAAGACTCTTCCCTATTGCTAGGGGCAACAGCAATACAGCAAGATGTTCCAGCAGAATGAAGATGGTACAAATACACTCTGGAGGCACGCAGGCCTCCTTTTTATGTCAATTTTCCACACAGTACAACAGGGGGGTAAGCCCTCCCTGTCTTCTCCAACCAATCAGGTTGTCGCACAAAATATAAATAAATTACATTTTACAGGGATATACAGTAAGTGCAAAAAAGCTATTTCCTTTTCCTGCCACAGACAAAGTTTTGTATAATTTAAACTCCAATTCCTACCACCTGGGAGTTTACACTTCGCCATTGAGACATTTAGCACATAGCTTCAAAATACAAATGTTTCTGTCTCATTCACATCTCCAGGCAAACCCAGTGTTTGGGATTACAACTGGAGAGGCTGCAACACAAACAAACAGTCTTCCTTCCTGCATCTGCCATTCAGGATTCATATATCAATTAAATCACCTACATGAAACAGGTTCCAAGCCCAGACTACTTTATATATGGGATAAAAAGATCCCCCGTGATTAGCATCTATCTCTAAAGAACTTACACATCAAAAGGTATTGTCATTCACACTTCTCTGCTAGGACAGGGCCATTAGTGTGCCACTTCCTATTCTCAGAAGACAGGAGATGATTATTCAGACAGCTATAGTAAGTGCATTTTTCCCTTTAAAATACAGGTGACCACATCTTAAATATAAATACATTTAAACATGCATTCCTGCAATTGTGCACAGAGCACTACATATGACATTTAAGACACATCATTAAACATATTTTTAAACAGTCTGCGCCCAGCGCCGTAAGTACATTTAACAGTGACGCCAAGCGCCTATTGTCCGCAAAATGGCGCTGGGCATGAGGTTTAACCCCTTCAGTGTCGCAGCCGCCATTACACGTGTGGCTGGTTAGTCTCTCCGGCCACACTCCTTCCCCCCCCAATTCAAGCCGGAAAACCGGCGAGTCATGTCCCAACGATATGGCTCCTGGTCCCGCAGTCTGTTGGGTTGAAGGAGACGCTACCTGGGGGGCGTAGGCTCCGGCCTAGACAGTTCATCCATAGTGCAGTGGGCCTCTCTTCGTGGGTGCACAATGTTCAAATAGTCCACCTGAAGTCCAAGGCTCCACCACAAAAGTCTGTCCAATTTCTCCAAGGTAGGTTGCAGCCACCTAACAGGTGGGTGGTAAGTCACCACGGTGGGGGGCCAGTAACACACAAGTGCCACCCAAGGTGTCCCAATTGTGGCATACCCCACCTCCCCCCATAGCAATATTCTGCTCAAACAGGCCACAGGGTGCTCCTGCCCATATGGCTCCTCCTGGCTCGGTACTGCTCCCAGTCCGTGCAGTGGCGCAATAGTTCGTAACACACAATCCTGGTCAAGAATGTGCGCCATCAGCACTGGAGCGGGTTCCAGAGCCTCCTTCAATGACTGGAATGCCAACTCGCAAGCGGGTGCAAAGTCCACTGTCTTGGGGATGCCCTTCCTAGTCATCTCTGTAAGGGGGTTCACTACAGGACTAAAGTCAATGACAACGTGTCCGTAGGGCCTTACAGGTTCTAAGGTCAGTACCGGTCTGGGTGATGTGGGTCGGGGACAGCCTCTGGTTGCCTCCACCCCAGCTGGTTTGGGCCTACTCCTGTCTCCTCCCACATGGTGCCCCAGGCACTGCACCTCCGTCATTCCTATCTGGCAACTGTCTGCCCGAACTGTCAGACCTGCCCTCCAATCCTCTTCTGTCGACCTATGACTCGGGAAACCTACCCTGTCAGCTAGGCCTACTCTTTCCTTCTCGTCCGCTACCTGTGCCACAGCGATGGTGGCCAGACCACCAGCCTCTGGATCCTGTGTGGCATCCACTACAGGGAGGCTGCGTGTCTTCCCCGATCTACTGCGCACAGGCAGGGGACCTGCTATGTCCACAGCAACTTGCTGTAAAGGTTCTCCTATGGGCAGAGGCCCAGAAACAACACAACCGCTGGAGTGCCCCAGCTGCCAACGCATGGCACCAGCCTTACAGTTGGTCGGGGCGTCATCCGACATTCCAGACCAGGGTAAGCTCTGTCACAGGCACTTCAGGGTACGGTCTGTCTCCGGGTTACTGTCCAAAGGGGTTTCGCTGGCAACCGACACCGTTTGCGCAGGAAAGTTCCCTGGGGGGACCAGTTGGACACGTTCCCTATCTGGTTCATCCCCTCCCACTTTCCTGTCTACCCTGTACCTTAACCCTTCCCGCCGGGTCAAACTTCCTTCCCCAACCCTGTCAAGGCTGCTGCCAGAGTGGCGCCTCATGCCTTTCAGGGATGGGTCAGAGAGTTGAGCCTCCCTAAACTCCTGCCTGTGGCCCTCAATCTCTCCTAAATTGGGACACACTACAGGGGGATCTAGGTGGGGACTACTATGGTCAGTCTGGTAGGGGTCAGTCATGGAAAAGTCAGTGTGGTTTATCATACTCACCACCGGAGTTGGCAAGCCACTTGGGTCAGGAGCATCATTGGGCACCCCCACAGGATCAAACGAGCTGGAACCAACATTCTCTGCATTGGTAGGGGACGTAGGCATACCAGAGGCCAAAGACATGCGGGGTCGATGTGCCGATCTAGCCGCTGTAATCTTTTCCTCTGGGCTGGTTGATGCTGTGGTTGGCTGTGCTGGCAGTTGTCTAGCAGCTGTAGTCTTTTCCTCTGGGCTGGGCTGTGCTGGAGTAGCTGATGTCAACGGTGGTTGTGGAACTTGACTCCGGGGAATAGCGCCAGCAAACGTGGTGACGATCCCACCACCCAGATCATTTCCTAGGACCACATCAGTTGGGAGACCATCCATGACGGCAACTTCTCGCAACTCTGGTCCAGCTCCCCTGTCCAGGGAGACTCTTGCCATGGGAACCTCTTTCTCCGTTCCATCTGCCAGGGTGACCTTGGCAGTGCGACCCTGCAATACTGCAGCAGGATCTATAAGGTAGGGGCTCACCACAGTGATTGAGGCCCCAGAGTCTCTTAGGCCTTCCCCTGCAGGGGTCCCACGTGGACCGGCTGCAGGTGCCTCCACATATTGTGTAGGGGCTGTTTGGCCATGCAGGTGACTCTCTCCGCAGAGTGCACCTGTTTCCCGCCACACTCCATCGGACTGACTTGAGGGGGAACAGTCTCTGTAGGCTCATCTCCTCTCGTCAAACAAGCGATCCGGGCTCCAGCACTCGGATTTGGGGCACGAGTCTGGGATGCTTGGGATGCAGGACAGTTCATCCTCAGATGTCCGATTTTCCCACAGCCGTAGCACTTCTTCTCCAGTCGTGGCACCGATGATCTCTGATCAGTTGCAGCGACGCTGCGGTGCGGTTGCTGGCCAAGAGCACCCGAGTTGGAAGATGCTTGTCTTTGCGGGTGATGAGCTGAAGAGGGGTGTCCCCTTGGTGGTACAGTCTGTTGGAGCTGGCTGCTGGCTGGGCGCTTCTGCCCCTGTGGCCGAATTGCCACATACTTGTCTGCTAACCGGGCAGCCATCTTTCAGCTGGGTGGCTCCCGGTTTAGCACCCACTGCTTCACTTCTGAAGCGCACCTGCGGTAGAACTGCTCCCTGCAGATCAGGTCGATCAGTGCGTCCCATGTAGTGGCTTCAGTATCCTCCACCCACTTCACCACATACTGCCGCAGCTGGGTGGCGAACTGCCCATGGGTGCTGCTAGGATTCTTGGGCAAGTCTCTGAACTTCTTCCTGTAAGACTCTGGAGTGATGAAGAATCGTTGAAGGAGGGCCTTCGAGACTTCGTCGTAATCCCCACAGTCCTCCGTGGCCACTCCTCGATAGGCCTCCAATGCCTCTCCATGCAGAGTGGGCACAAGGTATCTCACCCACTCCGACTTGGGTAAATCATGTAGTTTACAAGTCCTTTCAAAAACTTGTAAATGTCCATCAATATCCCCATTACTGTCTGCAAACTTGGCAAACTGAATGCGTCCCGATCTGTGCACAACAGCTGACAACGGCTCCTGGGCTACCATGGCCTGTGGTGCCCGCTCATCACGCCACATCTGGATGATGATCTAGCGCTCTTGCTCCGTTGCCCTTTTCCCCAATTCCGCTAGCTGATCCGCTAGGCTATCCGTGCCGCCCCCCCTGGGACGTTGGGATCCTGGCCCTGCTAGGGATTGCTGGGAAATATGGCTGCTGCTAGAAGGGGTGGGGCTTGTGGGTCTCACCGGTTCCGTACGAAGGGCCACTGGTGGGCCGTCCTCTGCGATGCTGACGCCGTCAGTGCTCTCCACCACCGCCTGATGGGACTCCTCCAAGCTCATGAGCGCCACCTTCATGACGTTTCTGGACGCGTTGAAAGGTATATCCACACCCTTCTCCTGGCACACGATCTCCAGATCGCCCTTAGACGTTCCGCTGAAGTCCGTCATCTTGTGCGTTCTCCTGCGCTGCAGTTACTCCTCTCCCGAGTAACTCGGCTTCTCCAATCGGGTGACCGAAAAGCCGCCTGGGATGATCCCACTGCTATGCCACCAATTTCTGTGACAGGACGGTTCCATACGAAAGCACTCACCGCTTTCGCGTCCCGTCCCCTGTGCACAGAATGGAAGGTTAGGTCACATGGGACCTGACCACATAGGGGATTCCCGCTTACCGTCAGTAACCGCCTGTTACTGACTCCACCCACTGCGCTGTGGGCGGGTTTATGCTGCCACCACCAAACTCCTAACCTGCCGTGGTGTTTGGAACCACAGTTCTGCTCTGTATGTGCCTACACACTGCGTTACCACACCTGTGTGGTGTTGACGAATCCTTGCTAGGCCTCTACCGGTAGCTGGCGGAAGGCGGAACTTGGAGACGTTAGGTGCTTCCCTGGACAGCCGGTGGACGGGGCTATGTTTTGCATAACCCTGTAGGTCACAAGATGAAGCAATCTTCTTGAGGCAGATGATGTTTATTTACTCAATAATAGTCTGAAAAAAGACTCTTCCCTATTGCTAGGGGCAACAGCAATACAGCAAGATGTTCCAGCAGAATGAAGATGGTACAAATACACTCTGGAGGCACGCAGGCCTCCTTTTTATGTCAATTTTCCACACAGTACAACAGGGGGGTAAGCCCTCCCTGTCTTCTCCAACCAATCAGGTTGTCGCACAAAATATAAATAAATTACATTTTACAAGGATATACAGTAAGTGCAAAAAAGCTATTTCCTTTTTCCTGCCACACACAAAGTTTTGTATAATTTAAACTCCAATTCCTACCACCTGGGAGTTTACACTTCGCCATTGAGACATTTAGCACATAGCTTCAAAATACAAATGTTTCTGTCTCATTCACATCTCCAGGCAAACCCAGTGTTTGGGATTACAACTGGAGAGGCTGCAACACAAACAAACAGTCTTCCTTCCTGCATCTGCCATTCAGGATTCATATATCAATTAAATCACCTACATGAAACAGGTTCCAAGCCCAGACTACTTTATATATGGGATAAGGAGATCCCCCGTGATTAGCATCTTTCTCTAAGGAACTTACACATCAAAAGGTATTGTCATTCACACCTCTCTGCTAGGACAGGGCCATTAGCGTGCCACTTCCTATTCTCAGAAGACAGGAGATGATTATGCAGACAGCTATAGTAAGTGCATTTTTCCCTTTAAAATACAAGTGACCACATCTTAAATATAAATACATTTAAACATGCATTCCTGCAATTGTGCAGATCACTACATATGACATGTTAAGACACATCATTAAACATATTTTTAAACAGTCTGCGCCCAGCGCGGTAAGTACATTTAACAGTGACACCAAGTGCCTATTGTCCGCAAAATGGCGCCGGGCACGAGGGTTAACCCCTTCAGTGCCGCAGCCGCCATTACACGTGTGGCTGGTTAGTCTCTCCGGCCACAGCTTCTCTTCCAGAAAGAGACGCAGTAACAGCAGCAATCCAAAAATTATGTCAGGACCAGGTCGTAGTCCTGGTGCCTTTGCCGCCACAAGGGAAGGGGTTTTATTCAAGCCTCTTTGTAGTTCCGAAGCCAGATGGCTCGGTCAGACCGATCCTAAACCTAAAAAATCTGAATCTCTACTTGAAACGGTTCAAGTTCAAGATGGAATCACTCCGGGCAGTGATTTCCAGTCTGGAGGAGGGGGATTACATGGTGTCAGTAGACATCAAGGATGCTTACCTGCATGTTCCCATTTATCCTCCTCACCTGGCCTATCTGAGATTTGCGGTTCAGGATTGCCATTACCAGTTCCAGACGTTACCTTTCGGTCTCTCCACGGCGTCGAGGGTATTCACCAAGGTGATGGCAGAGATGATGGTCCTCCTTCGTCAAAAAGGAGTCAATATAATTCCTTATCTGGACGATCTCCTGATAAAGTCAAGATCCAGGGAGCAGTTGTTACAAAACATCACGCTCTTCCTGTCGATACTCCAACAATTATCCAAAGTCACAACTGGAACCGACAACAAGATTGTCTTTTCTTGGAATGATTCTGGACACGGCAGTTCAGAGAGTATTTCTTCCAGTGGAAAAGGCTCTGGAAATCCAGAAAATGGTAAAACAATTATTGAAACCATCCAGTGTGTCGATCCATCAGTGCATTCGGTTGTTGGGGAAGATGGTGGCAGCCTACGAGGCCATACAGTTTTGCAGGTTCCATGCCAGAGTATTCCAGTGGGACCTGTTGGACAAGTGGTCGGGATCCCACCTTCACATGCACCGAAAAATAGTCCTGTCGTCAAAAGCAAGGATTTCACTCCTGTGGTGACTACACAGTCTGCACCTACTAGAGCAGAGGTTCTCAAACTCGGTCCTCGGGGGCACACACAGTGCATGTTTTGCAGGTCTCCTCACAGAATCGCAAGTGAAATAATTAGCTCCACCTGTGTACCTTTTAAAATGTGTCAGTGAGTAATTAATACACCTGTGCACCTGCTGGGTTACCTGCAAAACATGCACTGTGTGTGCCGCCAAGGACCGAGTTTGAGAACCTCTGCACTAGAGGGATGCAGATTCGGGATTCAGGACTGGGTCCTGGTAACCACGGATGCAAGTCTCTGTGGCTGGGGAGCTGTCACTCAGGGGGAAAGCTTCCAAGGAAAATGGTCAAGTCAGGAAGCCTGCCTTCACATAAACGTGCTGGAATTGAGAGCCATTTACAACGGCCTTCGACAATCGGTACATCTTCTTCAAGATCATCCCGTGCAGATCCAGTCGGACAATGTAACAGCAGTCGCGTACATAAACAGGCAGGGCGGAACGAAAAGCAGAGCAGCAATGGCAGAGGTGACAAAGATCCTCCTCTGGGCAGAAAGGCATGCAAAAGTTCTGTTGCCAATTTTCATTCCGGGAGTGGACAACTGGGAAGCAGACTTCCTCAGCAGACATGATCTCCATCCAGGAGAGTGGGGCCTCCAACAAGAAGTCTTCGCAGAGGTGACAAGTCTTTGGGGAGTTCCTCAAGTAGACATGATGGCATCTCGTCTCAACAAGAAGCTTCAGAAATATTGTTCCAGGTCGAGAGACCCTCAAGCAATAGCAGTGGATGCGCTAGTGACCCAGTGGGTATTCCAGTCAGTGTATGTTTTCCCTCCACTTCCACTGATCCCAAAAGTTCTCAGGATCATAAGAAGAACAAGGGGTCCAGCAATCTTCATTGCCCCAGACTGGCCAAGGAGGGCTTGGTACCCAGATTTTCAGGAGTTGCTCATAGAAGATCCTTGGCCTCTTCCTCTGTGCGAGGACCTGCTGCAGCAGGGGCCATGTGTGTATCAGGACTTACCGCGGCTAAATTTGACGGCATGGCTGTTGAGCGCCGGATCCTAGCCCATAAGGGTATTCCGAGAGAAGTCATTCCCACACTTATTTAGGCCAGGAAAGGAGTAATGTCGAAACATTACCACCGTATTTGGAGAAAATATGTATCTTGGTGTGAATCCAAGAAGGCTCCTACGGAAGAGTTTCACTTGGGACGTTTTCTCCATTTTCTGCAGGCTGGTGTGGAGGCGGGCCTTCGATTGGGGTCAATCAGGGTCCAGATTTCGACCTTGTCGATTTTCTTCCAGAAACAACTGGCCGCTCTTCCAGAGGTTCAGACCTTTGTGAAAGGGGTTCTGCACATCCAGCCTCCATTTGTGCCTCCAGTGGCACCATGGGACCTTAATGTGGTGTTGCAGTTCCTTCAATCGGATTGGTTTGAGCCTCTACAAGAGATAGAGTGGAAGTTTCTCACTTGGAAAGTGGTGATGCTTTTGGCATTGGCATCCGCATGGCGGGTGTCTGAATTGGGGGCCTTGTCTCACAAGAGCCCTTACCTGATCTTCCATGAAGATAGGGCAGAGTTGAGAACTCGTCAACATTTTCTTCCAAAGGTGGTTTCATCTTTCCACATAAACCACAAAAAGAAACAGAGAAGGATTAGACTTGAAGTAGCGCACTTAAACATTAAATTGATACATAAATTGTAACTTTTATTAGAGTATATTTGTTAAAAAGACCTGTAGCTGTGAAATATTAAAACCAAAAACATATAAATTGACAAAACAAAGTGTGATATGTGTGAATAAAAACACACACTGTGCTAACTGTGTAGTGCTACACATATATAATATATTATAGGTACTATGACCCTTGAATCAAATTATATGTGTTGTTAGGCTGAGTGCCCAATGGCGCTTTGAAGTCACTGATCAGTTGTACTAGAGGGTACTGTAAAGTGCAATATTCCAATAGAAAACTCCCCCTCAGTTTGGGCGCTGTGACCCCTCACTTATGTGCAATCATATGCTTGTACAGCTATGAGTCAGTGTTTATCCTCACTAGTGATCTCAATGTAATTAGCTGTTCTCAATCAATTTACAGCAGGTAATATCTGAGGTCAGTATCACTTAAAGTGAATAATCTGTTTGGGCGCTATGACCCCTCACTTATATGCATTCATATGCTTATACAGCTATAAATCCGTGTTTCTCCTCACTAGTGATCTCAATGTAATTGGCTGTTCATTAATCAATTTACAGCAGGTAATACCTGAAGTCAGTGTCACTTTAAGTGAATGATAATTGATGTTCACTTATATGCTTATACAGCTATAGATCAGTGCTTCTCCCCACTGGTGATCTCAATATAATTAGCTGTTCTCAGTCAATTTACAGCAGATAATTAATAAAGTCAATATCACTTTAAATGAGTAATCACAATGTTCATTAGTGATATTGTTAATGAGAGACACTGTAATGTCCAAGAATGCATATAAACTGACAGTTTTCCACAATATTCACTACTATTATAGTGGAATATAGATCATAGCTGTGAGGCACAGGGTTTAGTGAGCTGTTGAGTATTGTACTAATGCCGTACACTGGAACACTCCATCAGCTGTTAATAGCAGTATATCCTAACTAGCTGTTTTGTAATTATCAGCTGTGTGATGGAAACCTATATCTCAAACAAACAGCATTTAACCTGAGTAGCACATAAACATTGCTAGATAATTGTTCTATACTTGTAAAGTAACAAGCAATGCTGTAGAGATGTCTCAGCTGCTACATTAATCAGTGTATCTTAGTCTTGCTGCAATGTTGCTAGTACATGCAGCTTGCTGAGTCATATGTGGTTAAATAATCCTCTCAGTGCAGGAAAGCTTGTGAGCTCCATCAGTGTCATGAGGCTTCACAATAGCCAGCTCAGCTTTAGTATAGATCTCGCTCTATTCCTAACAACACAATACATTTAGCACATTGTTATTATACACAGCAGAACAGTGTGACTCGCCGACACGTGTTTCACAGTTAAGTTTTTTCAGGGCTAACCAGAATGCCTCCAATAGCCCTAATTTAACAGTACAGATACACCAATCGCGGGGTAGATTCCCGGTCACATGACTGGGCCATCCAATCACGTCGCATCTCCTGTTAATGGGATTTGGACTGTGCTCAGTCTAATCATGTGACACCTATTAACCTATCAGAGAGCCCAAATTACGTGCACCAGAGATAGACATAATGTTAAATCTGTGTCTCTAATTCTGGGCTACGGTTCAAGTCATCTGACTAGTTAGATCCAATGGAATCATAATAATAGGTTTCTGAGAGTAATATTAAAGGGATACTCGGTGTTTCCATTATGAGAGATAAACATGAATATGCTTAGTAAGTAAGGTGAGTGTGTATTGGAAAAGTGATGTATAACAGTTGTCATTGGCAACCACATAATAGGAAAAACAACAAAATAAACACCTCAAACTGTGCAATGTGAAAATAAAATAAACAATAAAAATGTGAAAAACAGCCGAGTGGTATACTATGTGTGTCTGTGTCAGAATTTAATTTAATACAGTGAAAATAAGATAGTGACTGTATGTTATTTATAATGGTCATGTAAATATTTCATGGCCAAGAGTGTTTATTATCTAGTGAGTGAACTGAGAATGGTGAAATTATAATGATGATTTGATCTAATAGTGACCCTCCAAATAAATGTGATTAAAAATATGTGATATGCATACAAATTGTACACTTATAAATATATTATAAAGGTGGTCCTACAGAATACTAATTCATGGAGTAGTTCCCAGCAATCTCATTATTATAATACATTTAATATGTTGAGCCACCTTATAATTGAGAGATATTGAGTCTACCTGTTGTATATAAATATACCTACTATCTCAACCCACGGTAGCATCCCTTATCTTGTATCGTAGGAACCTATGGAACCTGTTCCTCTCAGTATGATTGGTTGTACACATCCCTAATTTTCTCAGATGTATTTTCCCATATTATTCCCAAATCTGCATATATCTCCTTGTCCCCATTATTCCTGGTGTAGTTTTCTCTTTTTAAATTCGAGGTATCTGTTCAAGACGGTAAGTATAATTTCTTATAATTCCTATATACTCATTATTCCAACATAGATATCCAATGGATCACATATGGATTATTTGTTTTGAATTTCATTCCCAAATGGTGTATCTAAACTATTTTTGAGTCTCTCCCATCTATCATCTAATTCCTTTGTAAGGTTAAAGGTGGACATTCTGGTCTAAAGATTAAAGATAATTATTAAACACTAAATTATTGTGCTCTTGTACCTTAATGTACTTATATCCACTGTGCTAGTAGTTCAAGAAAGGCTAAGAAATCAGCCAGTTGCAATTTGTACGTTAGCAGGGAAAGGGAAAGAGATACTACTGCACTAGCATATTATAGAAAAGTTCCAAATTAGAACAAAGGAAACCCCTAGTTATATTCTATATCAGATATTTGAATTATATAGGGGGTGCTGCCACTGAATATATTGTTGCCAATATATAGTTATGCACAAAAAGAAACAGAGAAGGATTGGACTTGAAGTGGCGCACTTAAACATTAAATTGATACATAAATTATAACTTTTATTAGAGTATATTTGTTAAAAAGACCTGTAGCTGTGAAATATTAAAACCAAAAACATATAAATTGACAAAACAAAGTGTGATATGTGTGAATAAAAACACACACTATGCTAACTGTGTAGTGCTACACATATATAATATATTATAGGTACTATGACCCTTGAATCAAATTATATGTGTTGTTAGGCTGAGTGCCCAATGGCGCTTTGAAATCACTGATCAGTTGTACTAGATAGGCTTACTGAGGGTACTGTAAAGTGCAATATTCCAATAGAAAACTCCCCCTCAGTTTGGGCGCTGTGACCCTCACTTATGTGCAATCATATGCTTGTACAGTTATGAGTCAGTGTTTATCCTCACTAGTGATCTCAATGTAATTAGCTGTTCTCAATCAATTTACAGCAGGTAATATCTGAGGTCAGTATCACTTTAAGTGAATAATCTGTTTGGGCGCTATGACCCCTCACTTATATGCATTCATATGCTTATACAGCTATAAATCCGTGTTTCTCCTCACTAGTAATCTCAATGTAATTGGCTGTTCATTAATCAATTTACAGCAGGTAATACCTGAAAAACAAGGTAAGAAAAAGGGGATCAGTTTATCTGGGTGCACTCTTATTTCCCAAGACCAATAAAGATTTTTGATATCAAATCTGTGTCTTTATACTTTTATTATATATATATGTATATATTCACACTTGATTTGTAGTACCTACCAATACCCATATGGAATAACTCAACTTTATTAATGTCCCATATGAAGTATTATGACCCTATATTGGGCCGTAAAAGTGAAATATAAAAACAATAAAGAATAATAGACGTGAATCAGAAAAATGGACAAATAAAGAAAAAGAAAGAATTTATTTGTCCTGGTGTCAAATAATAAAGAAGATTAAAATCAAAGCCGTGTGCTGCCTGTCATTAATTAATATTCTATATATACATAGTATTCCAATGTTGTGTTCCTAAGAAGAAAAAGTTAGGATATAATTATATATCTCTATACATGTATTTTTTATTTTTGTTATATACTCCCTTATTGGTAATATGATTCTTCCTATATCTATATCCACCTTATCGTGTTGTTGTGAACAATAATTGCCCTTGATTATCTATGAGCCTTTTATTGTTAAATAGGGACAAACTTTCCCAGCATAGATATTAATTCTGTGTTTTCATCCTGCTAGACATCATGGTTACATTTAAATGTTACACCTGGTGCCCACAAGTTATCTTGATACAAATGTTGCTAAATCTAAGCAAGGTCTCTTGCTATATTGTAACCATACTATGTTATCAATAGAGACCTGCAGTGTCTCTTTCCAAATGGAGTATAATTACAAATGACTTCTTATTGTAGGCAGGAGACACATTTGGGATATTACTTACATCCAAATATTCGTACACATATGCACAGTATATGTATGTGAAATTTATTAATTATATTGTATAGCCTTTTGTGCTAATAACATTGCACATTAATCATATACACACCTTTTGTGCTAGAAGCATTGCACATTACTCATATACACACCATTTAGAGAGGGATCAATTCATAATCCCCTACTTGAGTTATTGTGTGTTCGTGTGCTATTTAGCCCCAATGAAAGGTGATACATTTGTGTTTTGCTAATATTCTGTACTGACAGTAATCCTGCTTGGTATTTTATAGTATAATACACAAGTATCTAATGTTCTATGTATATACAATAGATATATTCCTATTCTCTTTTATCAAATGCCACAGGTATATATGGAAAATCAAGGCTATCTATACTATATATTGTCACATGACATAACACTGAACTATGCTGGCTAATATCCCTATATGCCTAAGTGTGTAAATAAGTATCTGCCTCTGGGTAGTAAAGTTATTTATGTGCAGTGTCCTGTCGCTGTATAGACAGTGGGTAAATTGCTGTTTTATTTGATCGAATGCCACGGCATAAGTAAAGAGCCGAGGCTATCTGTGCTGGATGTTATCACATGTCACCACACTGTACTACACTCGCTGCTATTCTAAACACTTAAACACTTAAAGGTATCTTGCACAAACAAAACAATAGGTGGGTGGGTGATGCATTGGAATACAGTGCTAACTAATTACATTCATATTCTCTAGCAGCGCACGGCTAGTCCCTATGCGCATTTCACTCTATGTTAGAGCTTCGTCAGGGCTCTAGTGACCGGCGCCCGCATCATGATGGATTTATATAGGGAGAGGGAGCCAGTAGGAATCTATTAAATTATTCGTAGCCAATCTGTTGTACGTTCTGGGGATTTTCAAATCCCCCGTCCGTTACCGCATACCATAGCGGCTCCGTCCTGCGGCGGTGTCAATTAAGTTCTCAGCGTGTGCACACAGGTGCACTCAATAATTCTGTTGTTCACACAGTTTCTTTGTACATATAGGGGACCCTGTGTTCTGGGTATGTAATAATCATATCCATACTATAATATATATGTTACAAACTCCACCTCGATAATATTATTAAATGAGGAGACATGTAGTGTATTTGACATTTATACTCAAAAGGGGAATGGTTACTAATATAATATATATACCCATGAAATAAAGTTAAACATTATAGATAAATTCAGGGTCCTTGGTTCACACTATATCAGTTATAGGGCTGTATATCCATATACACAAAATACTTATATAGTTGCTTGTTGTACTAGAACATATATATATAGTTGTTTAATTACTGCAGACAAATGTCCCTATAATTCAGAGTATTCAAATTAAATACCTTTTTATTTTGAATATGTCCATTTGATCTTATACATAAATTCTGAGTATATATATGGATATGAGTTCAAAATATTCGAACAAATAAATGTTAATTCCATTCTCTTTATCTATTTTGTATGTCCCTCCAAAACCATCATTATGATCATACTGCAGTGAATATATTAAAATTTTGTCCTGTAAAATATATTGTAATAAATTATATATAATATTACCAATAATTAAGTGTGAATATGTGTGTGAAGTTTACATGATAAGTGGAATTATAAAATATAGTGATGTTTACAACCGTGAAAATTATTAGGATCCCATTACCAAAAAAGAGGGAAAATAAAAAACCGTATATACATAAAAAATCAATGTAAAAGTGTCAGATAAAGAAAAAGACATCATTATATCCCTTTAAAGTGAATAAATAGATTGTTTATTTGTGAATAGTTACAAATAAAACAGTGCTGTGTATATTGGTACATTATACAGGTGTGTTTTTGTTCAACACTTTATACTGATAAGGAAGTACATAATATGTAAATCCAAAATTGATTCCTATCCATATTAATCTCAAAAATTATTGGGATATGGGGGATATATACACTTATTATCAGGCAATATCTAAAACAAATTGTCCATGTATTAGTAATGTAGAAACCAGCCCTGTTCTATTTATAAGGTCCCAGGCTTTTATAAATTGTCTAAAGAGATATTGCTAAAATCATGTGTATATATTTAATTGTACATGTTCTTATCCATATATTCCTCCATATATACTTCTGGAGACATTTTTCATAAATAAGTACGCATCTAATTCCATCTCGTATTTGCATCCCCTATTATGTACTAAACAATAAAATTTAAACTTTTTATAAATAAGATGAGTATTGTATTTCCTCATTTAATCCATGTGGTGTTAGACTGTCCATGAGGAAAATATGTCTGGATTCCCTTTTCAGAAGCTCCTTTGTAATGTTGCCTCCTCTTAAACACAGCTCAACCTTTTCGAGGCCATATATTTTCATTTGTTTGGGATCACTTCCATGTTTCCTCATAAAATGTTGCGCTACACTGGTGAGTTGCTTCATATTGGAGTGATCTCTTCTAGCACGATTGATATTACCCACATGCTCCAATATGCGTTGTTTGAACTGTCTCTTGGTCATCCCTATATACTTGAGTCCACAGGGGCAGGTCAAACAATATATGACCCCCTGGGTTGTACAATTAATATAACCCCGGATTTTAACCCTGGTATTGTATTTGTTCTTATATTCTTTAGTTTTTTGTATATATGCACACGCTTTACATTTACCACATGTATAACATCCTTGGACCGTCGGTTCTCGTTTCTTGTTTCTCACAAAATGACTACGAACAAGTTTGTTCCGTAAATTGGGTGATTTCCTCCAACTGGTAAGTATCCTATCCCCAATTTCCTTCCATAGGTCCTCGTCTGTCATAAGTACATGATGGTGTTTTTGTAAGGCTTTGTTTATGTCCCTCCATTCCTTACAATATGTACTGATGAATCTTGTTTCAATATCTTTTTTCTCTTTCTTTTTCGGGGTGAGTAGATTGGTTCTGGGGACAGTTTTGGTGTGATTATATGCTTTTTGTAATTCCTTCTTACTGTATCCCCTCTTTCTCAACCGGGTTTGTAGTTCATCAGCTCTCTGCTTATACGTTGTCTCATCTGAGCAGTTCCGTCTCATTCTAATATATTCCCCTTTGGGAATCCCCCTCAGGGTAGCTGGAAGGTGTGAGCTGCTGTGGTGCAGTATGCTGTTTGTGGCTGTTTTTTTGCGGAAGACATCCGTTTCAAGTTTATCTTCAGTTCTTGTTATGATCAAATCTAGGAAGGTTATGCTCTCTTTACTGATGTCATGAGTCAATCTGAGATTCAAATCATTCTTATTAAGAACTGATATAAATTTCTCAAGATCCTCTTTCTCCCCTTCCCAGATGATCAGAATATCGTCGATAAATCTGTACCAACTGACAATATGTTCAGTATACTCCGCATTATTCTCATTAAAAACCCACTCCTTCTCCCACCAACCCAGATAGATGTTAGCATAGGTTGGGGCACAAGTACTTCCCATCGCGGTCCCCCGCAATTGTAGGAAGTACTTGTCGTCGAAGAGAAAAAAGTTTTTGGTCAAAACAAATCTCAATAACTGTGTTAGGAAATCATCAAAATCCTGGTGTATGCCCATATTAAGGAAGTACTCCACAACTCTTATACCAACCTCATGGCTGATACTTGTGTAGAGTGCTTCCACGTCACACGAACATAACCAAGTGTTCGGCTATAGTGTGACATGTTCTAATTTGTTCAGCACATCCATGGAGTCTCGTACATATGAAGGTAATTCCAGGACAAAACGTCTTAAATTTTGATCTATAAAGATACTTGCCCTTTCAGTCAGACTACCAATGCCTGAAATTATTGGCCTCCCAGGGGGGTGTTCCCTGTTCTTGAGCACCTTTGGCAGCATATAATACGTTGGTGTCCTGGAGTCATGGACTTCCAGGAATTCCGCTTCCATCTTGGTAATGACCCCATCCTGTAACGCATTATTAATCAAAACTGTATATTCTTTCAAAAGATTAGCAGTAAGGTTGAAAATTAGTCTTTTGTAGGTGGTGGTATCTGACAGTTGCTTGTATGCTTCTTTCAAATAAAGATCCTTACTCCATAGGACGACGTTACCCCCCTTGTCAGATGGTTTTACTATAACGTCATCCCATGAGTTAATCTCTCTCAGGGCTTCTTGTTCCTCTTTATTGAGGTTATTCACCTGGCCCCTTCTCTTGTTCTCAAAGATTACATCCAATTCTTTGCTCATGAGTTCAAAGAACACATGGACAGGTGGACAGATGTACGGGTTAGGACAAAATGTAGATTTTCTCTTTAGAATGGGTCTGGATACATGTTGTGAATTCATTCCCATTCTGTGCTCTTCAGCTAGTTCCTCTAAAGTGAGTAACGCCTCCATCTCTGCCTCACTTAGGGAAAATGTATCGAATTCTCCATTCTCACCCATACTGGCACTTTCCATTTTTTTCAAACTATGACATTTTTTAAGAAGCAATTTTCTGGTAAATAGAAACAAATCCTTTTGGATTTCAAATCTGTCAACATTTTTTGTTGGCGAAAAACTAAGACCCTTAGAGAGTAGCTGTATATGCTTGGATTCTAAAACTCTAGTGGTCAGATTAATCACTTGTAATTCATCCTGGTCTAGGTCCTCCTGTAGGGGCGTCTGGTTCTCTGAGGATACCTGTCCCAGTCTCTTGCCTCTTTCTTTTTTCGAGTGCTTTTGCCCTCCCCGTCTGATCTTCTTCCATCCTCCGTTCCTCGTTCTCCTGTCCTTGATTTGGGGCCTAGATCTAAAAAACGGGCTCTCTGCCACCCCTCAACTTCTCTGCCTCCTTCTCCCTCAGATGATTCTAATTCCGATGAGCTGTAGTTAATGGAATTTTCTTGGACTCTCCTCTGTGATCTTACGTTCCAACTATACACCTTGTTATTAGCATAATCACTTCTGTCCCTAGCAAACTTAGTTCGTTTGCGCTCCATCAGCCCTTTCTCAAATCGATCTAAGTCTGTTCTATATTTTTCATATGCTTTTTGAAACTCTTCCTCTTTCTCATGTATTTTCAGTTTTTCACTGATTTTGTCTATCTCAATTGAACAATTGTCCAAGATGCGAGTATCATGTTTGACAAGAATATTCATGAGATTTTTGGAGCATCCTAAAAGGGTGCTCTCCCATTCCTTTTTGAGATCATCCTCTAACTCAAAGGAGGGAAACAGCTTCGGTCTGAGGCCTCTAGGGGTCATGTCATATTTGATGTAATTTATGAATGTAGTTTTGCTCCAATGAGCCTTAGTTTGTTTGTATAACATATTTTTTTTAGCTCTATTAGGTCATCCATCCAACCTGTGGATTTGTTCATACTGTAACCTTCACTGAGAAATGAGCTTTGCTCACCATTCCATCTCTCCCTTCTACTCCCTAGGTATTTACTGAGGCTAAAGCTACTCATGTTGTACCAGATGGGTAGGTATATATATGTATTGGCTATGCTATTATCGTTCAAATACAAAGATAATTTTAATAGAGTTCTGTGCTGGGATAGAAGAGGGTTTTCACTAAAGGTTACCCTGTACACTAAATTCAAAAGAAACAAGGAAATCCGCACCAGATTGATTTTAATTAGATAGATAATGGTCACAGGGATATAGTCTCTCAGTAACTATAAATATTACAGATACATGCTTGCAGACTGGTGCTACCCACTAATCCTAAAGTACATACAAACAAGGTAAGAAAAAGGGGATCAGTTTCTCTGGGTGCACTCTTATATCCCAAGACCAATAAAGATTTTTGATATCAAATCTGTGTCTTTATACTTTTATTATATATATATGTATATATTCACACTTGATTTGTAGTACCTACCAATACCCATATGGAATAACTCAACTTTATTAATGTCCCATATGAAGTATTATGACCCTATATTGGGCCGTAAAAGTGAAATATAAAAACAATAAAGAATAATAGACGTGAATCAGAAAAATGGACAAATAAAGAAAAAGAAAGAATTTATTTGTCCTGGTGTCAAATAATAAAGAAGATTAAAATCAAAGCCGTGTGCTGCCTGTCATTAATTAATATTCTATATATACATAGTATTCCAATGTTGTGTTCCGAAGAAGAAAAAGTTAGGATATAATTATATATCTCTATACATGTATTTTTTATTTTTGTTATATACTCCCTTATTGGTAATATGATTCTTCCTATATCTATATCCACCGTATCGTGTTGTTGTGAACAATAATTGCCCTTGATTATCTATGAGCCTTTTATTGTTAAATAGGGACAAACTTTCCCAGCATAGATATTAATTCTGTGTTTTCATCCTGCAGGACATCATGGTTACATTTAAATGTTACACCTGGTGCCCACAAGTTATCTTGATACAAATGTTGCTAAATCTAAGCAAGGTCTCTTGTTATATTGTAACCATAATATGTTATCAATAGAGACCTGCAGTGTCTCTTTCCAAATGGAGTATAATTACAAATGACTTCTTATTGTAGGCAGGAGACACATTTGGGATATTACTTACATCCAAATATTCGTACACATATGCACAGTATATGTATGTGAAATGTATTAATTATATTGTATAGCCTTTTGTGCTAATAACATTGCACATTAATCATATACACACCTTTTGTGCTAGAAGCATTGCACATTACTCATATACACACCATTTAGAGAGGGATCAATTCATAATCCCCTACTTGAGTTATTGTGTGTTCGTGTGCTATTTAGCCCCAAATGAAAGGTGATACATTTGTGTTTTGCTAATATTCTGTACTGACAGTAATCCTGCTTGGTATTTTATAGTATAATACACAAGTATCTAATGTTCTATGTATATACAATAGATATATTCCTATTCTCTTTTATCAAATGCCACAGGTATATATGGAAAATCAAGGCTATCTATACTATATATTGTCACATGACATAACACTGAACTATGCTGGCTAATATCCCTATATATACGGACAATCCCTATCTGCGCAAACCCCTTGTTGGACTGGGAGATTGTTAGTTTGGGAGAAGGTGGGGAAAAGAAAGATGTGAAGGACAGGGAAGGGTATAGGAGTTATATTGGGGTGTCAGAGGGACCGTAGTGGCCAGATATATTAGTTGAGGGGGTGCAGCCGGTGGATGAACTAGTACCCTTTCTAGCATGAACTAAATTCAAAAAAACAACAAGAAAATAACTTGGCGCACCTGGGGTTGGAGGAAGAGTGCCACAAGAAATAAGTCAGACTGATTATTCCTAAATTTATTTATATGTAAAACATATTAAAACATATTATAAAATCATAAAATTTCATTCAAAAAGGTTAGCACAAATTTACTTAACATAATCCGATAAGTGCAATGATATATTGATTATGACAATCTACTGCCTTTCACAGAATATCATACATACATTCTAGTGTATCAGTGCTTATTTGCTGATCTAAATCAATAATCGCCCCAGAGACGTAGAGAAAAGTCCCGAGACCTGCTTATCCCACGTGGATGACACTATGTGTCCTTTGGAAGAACAGTCTCTAAGTAGTGTGGACTTTTTTATATATGTATATGAACATATAGCCGTGTGCCGCTTCGTACCCGTAGCTTAATTTAATAGCTATTGGACTTCTTAGGATAGTTGCGGCTCACTATACCTCTCCACTGCGGCTGTTGTAAACATGTGGGTAAATCCCAGCACTTTCCTGTAGTACCCACTACGCGTGTATGAGCTAGTGCTCGTTAAGTGATGGTACCTGTGGATTGTGGTGTTGTAAAGTCCTCCGCTCCCTCCTCTACCGTGTCCGTACCTCGTTGTACCTCGTGGACCTTCGTTAGGGCCGGACAGCCGAATCCCAGAGCTCCGATACCGCTAGTATCGTCTGGCCCGCAAGCGTGGAACGCAGGCCAGTGGCTTCCGGTTTCGCGGCTTCCGACTTCCGGGGTTACGTCAGCAGATCAGCGGCAGTTTAGGTTGGGTTCTCGCTCCTCAGATTAGCATACAATGATGCAATGATCCTATCGGAGCGGTATCGGAGCTCTGGGATTCGGCTGTCCGGCCCTACCGAAGGTCCACGAGGTACAACGAGGTACGGACACGGTAGAGGAGGGAGCGGAGGACTTTACAACACCACAATCCACAGGTACCATCACTTAACGAGCACTAGCTCATACAAGCGTAGTGGGTACTACAGGAAAGTGCTGGGATTTACCCACATGTTTACAACAGCCGCAGTGGAGAGGTATAGTGAGCCGCAACTATCCTAAGAAGTCCAATAGCTATTAAATTAAGCTACGGGTACGAAGCGGCACACGGCTATATGTTCATATACATATATAAAAAAGTCCACACTACTTAGAGACTGTTCTTCCAAAGGACACATAGGGGTAAATTTACTAAGCTCCCGATTTTGACCGAGATGCCGTTTTTTCATCAAAGTGTCATCTCGGTAATTTACTAAGCAATAATCACGGCAGTGATGAGGGCATTCGTAATTTTTTGCAAGTCCAAGAAAAAAATTACGAATGAATACACCATCGGTCAAAACGCGGCTGTTTAAGTATGAATCTCGGTAATTTACTAAGAAGTGCAAAGCAAAAAAAAAAAACAAACACTGCCGTGAAAAATTACAACTCGTAAAAAAGTGCAAAAAAAAAACAGACCTGCTTTTTTTTCCCGTGATTGGATAGGCATGCAGGGATCCATGAGATCCGTGCATGTATATCAGTGGGAAGGGGTGGGAAAGTGCTTATTTTTTCAAAAAAAATTGCGTGGGGTCCCCCCTCCTAAGCATAACCAGCCTCGGGCTCTTTGAGCCGATCCTGGTTGCAGAAATATGGGGAAAAAATTGACAGGGGTTTCCCCATATTTAAGCAACCAGCATCGTGCTCTGCGCCTGGTCCTGGTTCCAAAAATACGGGGGACAAAAAGAGTAGGGGTCCCCCGTATTTTTAAAACCAGCACCGGGCTCCACTAGCTGGACAGATAATGCCACAGCCGGGGGTCACTTTGATATAGTGCCCTGCGGCCGTGGCATCAAAAATCCAACTAGTCACCCCTGGCCGGGGTACCCTGGGGGAGTGGGGACCCCTTCAATCAAGGGGTCTTCCCCCCAGCCACCCAAGGGCCAGGGGTGAAGCCCGAGGCTGTCCCCCCCCATCCAATGGGCTGCGGATGGGGGGCTGATAGCCTTTGTTGTAAAAGAAAAGATATTGGTTTTAGTAGCAGTACTACAAGTCCCAGCAAGCCTCCCCCGCATGCTGGTACTTGGAGAACCACAAGTACCAGCATGCGGCGGAAAAATGGGCCCGCTGGTACCTGTAGTACTACTACTAAAAAAATACCCAAAAAAACACAAGACACACACACCGTGAAAGTATAATTTTATTACATACATACACACATACATACATACTTACCTTATGTTCCCACGCAGGTCGGTCCTCTTCTCCAGTAGAATCCAAGGGGTACCTGTTGAAGAAATTATACTCACGAGATCCAGGGGTCCAGGGTCCTCGGGGAATCCAGGTGTAATCCACGTACTTGAAAAAAATAAATAATAAAGTGACGTCACCGCTGAGCAGAAAGTTCCCAGCATTGGTTACAATGGAGCGCATAGGCGCTACATTGTAACACTGCCGTGTGCCGCCTGTCACTCAGTACAGGAGCACACAGCCGATCAGGAGAGTGCTACAACGTGGCACTCCCTGATTGGCTGAAGAAACCCACTTAGACATCAGTCAGAGTGGGTTTCTGGCAGTCGGGAAAAGGGGATCCATGTGCAAACATGGGTCCCCTTTTAGTGCGTGGCTCGGGTGTCCGTTTTGTTATTTTTTTCAAGTACGTGGATTACACCTGGATTCCCCGAGGACCCTGGACCCCTGGATCTCGTGAGTATAATTTCTTCAACAGGTACCCCTTGGATTCTACTGGAGAAGAGGACCGACCTGCGTGGGAACATAAGGTAAGTATGTATGTATGTGTGTATGTATGTAATAAAATTATACTTTCACGGTGTGTGTGTCTTGTGTTTTTTTGGGTATTTTTTTAGTAGTAGTACTACAGGTACCAGCGGGCCCGTTTTTCCGCCGCATGCTGGTACTTGTGGTTCTCCAAGTACCAGCATGCGGGGGAGGCTTGCTGGGACTTGTAGTACTGCTACTAAAAACAATATCTTTTCTTTTACAACAAAGGCTATCAGCCCCCCCATCCGCAGCCCATTGGATGGGGGGGGACAGCCTCGGGCTTCACCCCTGGCCCTTGGGTGGCTGGGGGGGGGACCCCTTGATTGAAGGGGTCCCCACTCCCCCAGGGTACCCCGGCCAGGGGTGACTAGTTGGATTTTTGATGCCACGGCCGCAGGGCACTATATAAAAGTGACCCCCGGCTGTGGCATTTTCTGTCCAGCTAGTGGAGCCCGGTGCTGGTTTTAAAAATACGGGGGACCCCTACTCTTTTTGTCCCCCATATTTTTGGAACCAGGACCAGGCGCAGAGCCCGATGCTGGTTGCTTAAATATGGGGGAACCCCTGTAATTTTTTTTCCCATATTTCGGCAACCAGGATCGGCTCAAAGAGCCCGAGGCTGGTTATGCTTAGGAGGGGGGACCCCACGCAATTTTTTTTAAAATATTTGACAGTGTTTAATTTAAAAAAAACAAAAAAAAATGAACCCCAGCACGGATCACACAGATCCAGCCGAGATTCATTGTAAAAAAGTCGGCAGTGTTTTGCTAATCACTGCCGTAAAAATAGAAAAAAAACCACGAATGACATCGACATCGGAACAAAAGAAAAACCCGAATACGACAGCTTAGTAAATTAGTCGTAATCAATTCAAAAAGTTGCAGTTTTACACTTTCGATGTCATTCGTGATTGAACTTTGACCTGAAACGGGAAAATACGAATCTTAGTAAATTTACCCCATAGTGTCATCCACGTGGGATAAGCAGGTCTCGGGACTTTTCTCTACGTCTCTGGGGCGATTATTGATTTAGATCAGCAAATAAGCACTGATACACTAGAATGTATGTATGATATTCTGTGAAAGGCAGTAGATTGTCATAATCAATATATCATTGCACTTATCGGATTATGTTAAGTAAATTTGTGCTAACCTTTTTGAATGAAATTTTATGATTTTATAATATGTTTTAATATGTTTTACATATAAATAAATTTAGGAATAATCAGTCTGACTTATTTCTTCTGGCACTCTTCCTCCAACCCCAGGTGCGCCAAGTTATTTTCTTGTTGTTTTTTTGAATTTAATATCCCTATATGCCTAAGTGTGTAAATAAGTATCTGCCTCTGGGTATTAAAGTTATTTATATGCAGTGTCCTGTCGCTGTATAGACAGTGGGTAAATTGCTGTTTTCTTTGATCGAATGCCACGGCATAAGTAAAGAGCCGAGGCTATCTGTGCTGGATGTTATCACATGTCACCACACTGTACTACACTCGCTGCTATTCTAAACACTTAAACTCAAGTAGGGGATTATGAATTGATCCCTCTCTAAATGGTGTGTATATGAGTAATGTGCAATGCTTCTAGCACAAAAGGTGTGTATATGATTAATGTGCAATGTTATTAGCACAAAAGGCTATACAATATAATTAATAAATTTCACATACACATACTGTGCATATGTGTACGAATATTTGGATGTAAGTAATATCCCAAATGTGTCTCCTGCCTACAATAAGAAGTCATTTGTAATTATACTCCATTTGGAAAGAGACACTGCAGGTCTCTATTGATAACATAGTATGGTTACAATATAACAAGAGACCTTGCTTAGATTTAGCAACATTTGTATCAAGATAACTTGTGGGCACCAGGTGTAACATTTAAATGTAACCATGATGTCTAGCAGGATGAAAACACAGAATTAATATCTATGCTGGGAAAGTTTGTCCCTTTTTAACAATAAAAGGCTCATAGATAATCAAGGGCAATTATTGTTCACAACAACACGATAAGGTGGATATAGATATAGGAAGAATCATATTACCAATAAGGGAGTATATAACAAAAATAAAAAATACATGTATAGAGATATATAATTATATCCTAACTTTTTCTTCTTAGGAACACAACATTGGAATACTATGTATATATAGAATATTAATTAATGACAGGCAGCACACGGCTTTGATTTTAATCTTCTTTAATATTTGACACCAGGACAAATAAATTCTTTCTTTTTCTTTATTTGTCCATTTTTCTGATTCACGTCTATTATTCTTTATTGTTTTTATATTTCACTTTTACGGCCCAATATAGGGTCATAATACTTCATATGGGACATTAATAAAGTTGAGTTATTCCATATGGGTATTGGTAGGTACTACAAATCAAGTGTGAATATATACATATATATATATATATATATAATAAAAGTATAAAGACACAGATTTGATATCAAAAATCTTTATTGGTCTTGGGAAATAAGAGTGCACCCAGAGAAACTGATCCCCTTTTTATTACCTTGTTTGTATGTACTTTAGGATTAGTGGGTAGCACCAGTCTGCAAGCATGTATCTGTAATATTTATAGTTACTGAGAGACTATATCCCTGTGACCATTATCTATCTAATTAAAATCAATCTGGTGCGGATTTCCTTGTTTCTTTTGAATTTAGTGTACAGGGTAACCTTTAGTGAAAACCCTCTTCTATCCCAGCACAGAACTCTATTAAAATTATCTTTGTATTTGAACGATAATAGCATAGCCAATACATATATACCTACCCATCTGGTACAACATGAGTAGCTTTAGCCTCAGTAAATACCTAGGGAGTAGAAGGGAGAGATGGAATGGTGAGCAAAGCTCATTTCTCAGTGAAGGTTACAGTATGAACAAATCCACAGGTTGGATGGATGACCTAATAGAGCTAAAAAATATGTTATACAAACAAACTAAGGCTCATTGGAGCAAAACTACATTCATAAATTACATCAAATATGACATGACCCCTAGAGGCCTCAGACCGAAGCTGTTTCCCTCCTTTGAATTAGAGGATGATCTCAAAAAGGAATGGGAGAGCACCCTTTTAGGATGCTCCAAAAATCTCATGAATATTCTTGTCAAACATGATACTCGCATCTTGGACAATTGTTCAATTGAGATAGACAAAATCAGTGAAAAACTGAAAATACATGAGAAAGAGGAAGAGTTTCAAAAAGCATATGAAAAATATAGAACAGACTTAGATCGATTTGAGAAAGGGCTGATGGAGCGCAAACGAACTAAGTTTGCTAGGGACAGAAGTGATTATGCTAATAACAAGGTGTATAGTTGGAACGTAAGATCACAGAGGAGAGTCCAAGAAAATTCCATTAACTACAGCTCATCGGAATTAGAATCATCTGAGGGAGAAGGAGGCAGAGAAGTTGAGGGGTGGCAGAGAGCCCGTTTTTTAGATCTAGGCCCCAAATCAAGGACAGGAGATCGAGGAACGGAGGATGGAAGAAGATCAGACGGGGAGGGCAAAAGCACTCGAAAAAAGAAAGAGGCAAGAGACTGGGACAGGCATCCTCAGAGAACCAGACGCCCCTACAGGAGGACCTAGACCAGGATGAATTACAAGTGATTAATCTGACCACTAGAGTTTTAGAATCCAAGCATATACAGCTACTCTCTAAGGGTCTTAGTTTTTCGCCAACAAAAAATGTTGACAGATTTGAAATCCAAAAGGATTTGTTTCTATTTACCAGAAAATTGCTTCTTAAAAAATGTCATAGTTTGAAAAAAATGGAAAGTGCCAGTATGGGTGAGAATGGAGAATTCGATACATTTTCCCTAAGTGAGGCAGAGATGGAGGCGTTACTCACTTTAGAGGAACTAGCTGAAGAGCACAGAATGGGAATGAATTCACAACATGTATCCAGACCCATTCTAAAGAGAAAATCTACATTTTGTCCTAACCCGTACATCTGTCCACCTGTCCATGTGTTCTTTGAACTCATGAGCAAAGAATTGGATGTAATCTTTGAGAACAAGAGAAGGGGCCAGGTGAATAACCTCAATAAAGAGGAACAAGAAGCCCTGAGAGAGATTAACTCATGGGATGACGTTATAGTAAAACCATCTGACAAGGGGGGTAACGTCGTCCTATGGAGTAAGGATCTTTATTTGAAAGAAGCATACAAGCAACTGTCAGATACCACCACCTACAAAAGACTAATTTTCAACCTTACTGCTAATCTTTTGAAAGAATATACAGTTTTGATTAATAATGTGTTACAGGATGGGGTCATTACCAAGATGGAAGCGAAATTCCTGGAAGTCCATGACTCCAGGACACCAACGTATTATATGCTCCCAAAGGTGCACAAGAACAGGGAACACCCCCCTGGGAGGCCAATAATTTCAGGCATTGGTAGTCTGACTGAAAGGGCAAGTATCTTTATAGATCAAAATTTAAGACGTTTTGTCCTGGAATTACCTTCATATGTACGAGACTCCATGGATGTGCTGAACAAATTAGAACATGTCACACTACAGCCGAACACTTGGCTATGTACGTGTGATGTGGAAGCACTCTACACAAGTATCAGCCATGAGGTTGGTATAAGAGCTGTGGAGTACTTCCTTAATATGGGCATACACCAGGATTTTGATGATTTCCTAACACAGTTACTGAGATTTGTTTTGACCAAAAACTTTTTTCTCTTCGACGACAAGTACTTCCTACAATTGCGGGGGACCGTGATGGGAAGTACTTGTGCCCCAACCTATGCTAACATCTATCTGGGTTGGTGGGAGAAGGAGTGGGTTTTTAATGAGAATAATGCGGAGTATACTGAACATATTGTCAGCTGGTACAGATTTATCGACGATATTCTGATCATCTGGGAAGGGGAGAAAGAGGATCTTGAGAAATTTATATCAGTTCTTAATAAGAATGATTTGAATCTCAGATTGACTCATGACATCAGTAAAGAGAGCATAACCTTCCTAGATTTGATCATAACAAGAACTGAAGATAAACTTGAAACGGATGTCTTCCGCAAAAAAACAGCCACAAACAGCATACTGCACCACAGCAGCTCACACCTTCCAGCTACCCTGAGGGGGATTCCCAAAGGGGAATATATTCGAATGAGATGGAACTGCTCAGATGAGACAACGTATAAGCAGAGGGCTGATGAACTACAAACCCAGTTGAGAAAGAGGGGATACAGTAAGAAGGAATTACAAAAAGCATATAATCACACCAAAACTGTCCCCAGAACCAATCTACTCACCCCGAAAAAGAAAGAGAAAAAAGATATTGAAACAAGATTCATCAGTACATATTGTAAGGAATGGAGGGACATAAACAAAGCCTTACAAAAACACCATCATGTACTTATGACAGACGAGGACCTACGGAAGGAAATTGGGGATAGGATACTTACCAGTTGGAGGAAATCACCCAATTTACGGAACAAACTTGTTCGTAGTCATTTTGTGAGAAACAAGAAACGAGAACCGACGGTCCAAGGATGTTATACATGTGGTAAATGTAAAGCGTGTGCATATATACAAACAACTAAAGAATATAAGAACAAATACAATACCAGGGTTAAAATCCGGGGTTATATTAATTGTACAACCCAGGGGGTCATATATTGTTTGACCTGCCCCTGTGGACTCAAGTATATAGGGATGACCAAGAGACAGTTCAAACAACGCATATTGGAGCATGTGGGTAATATCAATCGTGCTAGAAGAGATCACTCCAATATGAAGCAACTCACCAGTGTAGCGCGACATTTTATGAGGAAACATGGAAGTGATCCCAAACAAATGAAAATATATGGCCTCGAAAAGGTTGAGCTGGGTTTAAGAAGAGGCAACATTACAAAGGAGCTTCTGAAAAGGGAATCCAGACATATTTTCCTCATGGACAGTCTAACACCACTTGGATTAAATGAGGAAATACAATACTCATCTTATTTATAAAAAGTTTAAATTTTATTGTTTAGTACATAATAGGGGATGCAAATACGAGATGAAATTAGATGCGTACTTATTTATGAAAAATGTCTCCAGAAGTATATATGGAGGAATATATGGATAAGAACATGTACAATTAAATATAAACACATGATTTTGGCAATATCTCTTTAGACGATTTATAAAAGCCTGGGACCTTATAAATAGAACAGGGCTGGTTTCTACATTACTAATACATGGACAATTTGTTTTAGATATTGCCTGATAATAAGTGTATATATCCCCCATATCCCAATAATTTTTGAGATTAATATGGATAGGAATCAATTTTGGATTTACATATTATGTACTTCCTTATCAGTATAAAGTGTTGAACAAAAACACACCTGTATAATGTACCAATATACACAGCACTGTTTTATTTGTAACTATTCACAAATAAACAATTTATTTATTCACTTTAAAGGGATATAATGATGTCTTTTTTTTTATCTGACACTTTTACATTGATTTTTTTATGTATATACGGTTTTTTATTTTCCCTCTTTTTTGGTAATGGGATCCTAATAATTTTCACGGTTATAAACATCACTATATTTTATAAGTCCACTTATCACGTAAACTTCACACACATATTCACACTTAATTATTGGTAATATTATATATAATTTATAACAATATATTTTACACGACAAAATTTAAATATATTCACTGCAGTATGATCATAATGATGGTTTTGGAGGGACATACAAAATAGATAAAGAGAATGGAATTAACATTTATTTGTTCGAATATTTTGAACTCATATCCATATATATACTCAGAATTTATGTATAAGATCAAATGGACATATTCAAAATAAAAAGGTATTTAATTTGAATACTCTGAATTATAGGGACATTTGTCTGCAGTAATTATACAACTATATATATGTTCTAGTACAACAAGCAACTATATAAGTATTTTGTGTATATGGATATACAGCCCTATAACTGATATAGTGTGAACCAAGGACCCTGAATTTATCTATAATGTTTAACTTTATTTCATGGGTATATATATTATATTAGTAACCATTCCCCTTTTGAGTATAAATGTCAAATACACTACATGTCTCCTCATTTAATAATATTATCGAGGTGGAGTTTGTAACATATATATTATAGTATGGATATGATTATTACATACCCAGAACACAGGGTCCCCTATATGTACAAAGAAACTGTGTGAACAACAGAATTATTGAGTGCACCTGTGTGCACACGCTGAGAACTTAATTGACACCGCCGCAGGACGGATCCGCTATGGTATGCGGTAACGGACGGGGGATTTGAAAATCCCCAGAACGTACAACAGATTGGCTACGAATAATTTAATAGATTCCTACTGGCTCCCTCTCCCTATATAAATCCATCATGAGGCGGGCGCCGGTCACTAGAGCCCTGACGAAGCTCTAACATAGATTGAAATGCGCATAGGGACTAGCCGTGCGCTGCTAGAGAATATGAATGTAATTAGTTAGCACTGTATTCCAATGCATCACCCACCCACCTATTGTTTTGTTTGTGCAAGATACCTTTAAGTGTTTAAGTGTTTAGAATAGCAGCGAGTGTAGTACAGTGTGGTGACATGTGATAACATCCAGCACAGATAGCCTCGGCTCTTTACTTATGCCGTGGCATTCGATCAAAGAAAACAGCAATTTACCCACTGTCTATACAGCGACAGGACACTGCATATAAATAACTTTACTACCCAGAGGCAGATACTTATTTACACACTTAGGCATATAGGGATATTAGCCAGCATAGTTCAGTGTTATGTCATGTGACAATATATAGTATAGATAGCCTTGATTTTCCATATATACCTGTGGCATTTGATAACAGAGAATAGGAATATATCTATTGTATATACATAGAACATTAGATACTTGTGTATTATACTATAAAATACCAAGCAGGATTACTGTCAGTACAGAATATTAGCAAAACACAAATGTATCACCTTTCATTGGGGCTAAATAGCACACGAACACACAATAACTCAAGTAGGGGATTATGAATTGATCCCTCTCTAAATGGTGTGTATATGAGTAATGTGCAATGCTTCTAGCACAAAAGGTGTGTATATGATTAATGTGCAATGTTATTAGCACAAAAGGCTATACAATATAATTAATAAATTTCACATACATATACTGTGCATATGTGTACGAATATTTGGATGTAAGTAATATCCCAAATGTGTCTCCTGCCTACAATAAGAAGTCATTTGTAATTATACTCCATTTGGAAAGAGACACTGCAGGTCTCTATTGATAACATAGTATGGTTACAATATAGCAAGAGACCTTGCTTAGATTAAGCAACATTTGTATCAAGATAACTTGTGGGCACCAGGTGTAACATTTAAATGTAACCATGATGTCTAGCAGGATGAAAACACAGAATTAATATCTATGCTGGGAAAGTCCCTATTTAACAATAAAAGGCTTATAGATAATCAAGGGCAATTATTGTTCACAACAACACGATATGGTGGATATAGATATAGGAAGAATCATATTACCAATATGGGAGTATATAACAAAAATAAAAAATACATGTATAGAGATATATAATTATATCCTAACTTTTTCTTCTTAGGAACACAACATTGGAATACTATGTATATATAGAATATTAATTAATGACAGGCAGCACACGGCTTTGATTTTAATCTTCTTTATTATTTGACACCAGGACAAATAAATTCTTTCTTTTTCTTTATTTGTCCATTTTTCTGATTCACGTCTATTATTCTTTATTGTTTTTATATTTCACTTTTACGGCCCAATATAGGGTCATAATACTTCATATGGGACATTAATAAAGTTGAGTTATTCCATATGGGTATTGGTAGGCACTACAAATCAAGTGTGAATATATACATATATATATATATATATATATATATATCCAATGTATGATTGCACTCACATCTTCCAGTTATGCATATGCTGGGGTGTCCACCCGGATACCAAGGCATCCAAATGTAGAGAAAAGATTCAGAGGGGGCACTCTCCAGACTTTTTGTATTTTAACAACTGTTCATTTATTGAAGATTATACTTTACATGATCAGCAATTCCTCAAGCGCTTTCGGCCCAAAGCAAGGGCCTTCCTCAGGAGGTACTGTACATAAATCACCAAATCCACCAACCGTGAACAACGAATCCAAACATCCAGTAGCAACACTGGTCCTGCCTGACTGGCCCTAAATACCCCAATCACTTGAAAATAGCGCCAAAACTGAGTTTGATGTCATCAAAACGAGACACGCAACTAAATCCACAATATATTACCCAATGAAAGAGCAACAACAGTGTAAACTCACCCCCATCACTAGACACAGGAGATTAAGCTTATGTCCGCTGAGCCTGGAGCATTGAGAGACGCCACCACAGCATATCGTGCACCGCCGGGTCCCGGGATCGACCACTTCCGGTCCGTGGAACGCACCTGTCACACGGCCGGAAGTGTCCATCCGGAACGCAAACAGGAAGTCAAAAACCTGTTTAGCCGGACGCTCTCGAGCCACATTAGAATAGGGTATATTGTCAACCCACTTAAAATAACTAGAGTTTATTCATCTTGTATTAAACCATATTATAGCGTCTATTAGTGATAAAGTGCATATAACATGCACCCGCGGGGTACTAGAGCCAGGCAGAGCAGTATAGAGGATTCCCATAACAAAAAACACACAACATATCAATGGCAGCAAAAATACATTTTGGCCAGATCCCCAAGGCACAGCAATAAAACAGATACCACTATTATTGATTATTACATACCACCCATTACTGGGGTGATCATCCACAATATAAAGCTCAATTCTATATGTTATACTGTACCCAGGGAATCAGGCCAAATATGCATTATTAATGTTAAACAGTTTTTTTATATTTATATATATCTATATATAATATAATGCAGTGCCCCTATTATAGAGGCATCCATTATAATAGTAATACTGTGCATAATACCACTAAAAAATGCATAAAGGATGCGTAAAAAAAGTACATTAAAAAACGTGCATCGGGCAAATGCAAGAACTATATGTAGAGTCTAGCGTAGAAATATGTTAAGCGGGTTTGACTCGTTCAGGCCATTAGGTGTTACGGAACCTAATCTGTGTATCCATCTTGCTTCTAATTTTCTCAGAAGGAGTGAGCGATCTCCTCCTCTAGTGGGGATGGGGACCCAATCAATGATTCTGCACTTTAAAGATGCCACTTGATGTCCTTCCTTCAGGAAATGTTGGGCCACCGGTTTGTCGGTACTGCCTGTTTGCAGCGCTTGATGAATTGAGCTGCGGTGGTTGGCCATTCGCTCTCTGAATGAACAGGTGGTCATTCCCACATATGGCAGTCCACATGGGCATAATAGCATATAGACGACGTGGTCCATCCGACAGTGTAGTCGGTAACGGATGGTGATTGGTTTTCCACTCAGTGGATGTGGAAACTTATCTCCGATCAGCATTGAGCGGCATGTCACACAGCCCAAGCATTTGACACAGCCTTTTCTTGTTTTATGCAACCAATTCTTTGCCGAGCCATCCGTCTGTCTCGTAGGGTGCATCAACAGTTGTTTCAAATTTCGGCCACGTCTAAACGCTAGCATGGGTGGATGTTCCAATGATTTCTTGAATTTCGGATCTGAATTCAAGATGGGCCAGTGTTTCCTTAGTGTTGTTCTAATGGCTGGCGACTTGGAATCAAATTGTGTGACATATATCATCCGCTGTTCTTTAGTCGGTTTGACTTCACCAATTCGTGATCGTGCTCTTTCCAGGCATTTGCTGATGGTGTCTTTGCTATACCCCCTCTGAGTAAACCGAGCCTTCATCTCTACAATCTGCTCTTCAGCAATCATTGGGTTCGTGTTGTTTCTCAGGACACGCATAAATTGTGATATTGGAAGGCTTGATCTCAAAGCTGGCGGGTGATTACTTGTGGCGTGCAGAATCGTGTTACGGTCCGTCTCTTTTCTGAATAGCGTGGTCTCCAGTTTAGTTCCGGCCCGAAATATAGTCAAGTCCAAAAAATTAACAGATTTTTTGTCTGAATGTCCCGTAAAGCGCACAGTGGAGTCCAGGTTATTCAGGTACTCCAACATCTCATTAAACTCCAGTTCAGTACCGTCTTTAAAAAGAAGAGCGAGGAGAAAGAAGGATTGAATAGTATTTTCAATCTATCTGATCACGTCCTGACGAAAGGGGGTATAGCAAAGACACCATCAGCAAATGCCTGGAAAGAGCACGATCACGAATTGGTGAAGTCAAACCGACTAAAGAACAGCGGATGATATATGTCACACAATTTGATTCCAAGTCGCCAGCCATTAGAACAACACTAAGGAAACACTGGCCCATCTTGAATTCAGATCCGAAATTCAAGAAATCATTGGAACATCCACCCATGCTAGCGTTTAGACGTGGCCGAAATTTGAAACAACTGTTGATGCACCCTACGAGACAGACGGATGGCTCGGCAAAGAATTGGTTGCATAAAACAAGAAAAGGCTGTGTCAAATGCTTGGGCTGTGTGACATGCCGCTCAATGCTGATCGGAGATAAGTTTCCACATCCACTGAGTGGAAAACCAATCACCATCCGTTACCGACTACACTGTCGGATGGACCACGTCGTCTATATGCTATTATGCCCATGTGGACTGCCATATGTGGGAATGACCACCTGTTCATTCAGAGAGCGAATGGCCAACCACCGCAGCTCAATTCATCAAGCGCTGCAAACAGGCAGTACCGACAAACCGGTGGCCCAACATTTCCTGAAGGAAGGACATCAAGTGGCATCTTTAAAGTGCAGAATCATTGATTGGGTCCCCATCCCCACTAGAGGAGGAGATCGCTCACTCCTTCTGAGAAAATTAGAAGCAAGATGGATACACAGATTAGGTTCCGTAACACCTAATGGCCTGAACGAGTCAAACCCGCTTAACATATTTCTACGCTAGACTCTACATATAGTTCTTGCATTTGCCCGATGCACGTTTTTTAATGTACTTTTTTTACGCATCCTTTATGCATTTTTTAGTGGTATTATGCACAGTATTACTATTATAATGGATGCCTCTATAATAGGGGCACTGCATTATATTATATATAGATATATATAAATATAAAAAAACTGTTTAACATTAATAATGCATATTTGGCCTGATTCCCTGGGTACAGTATAACATATAGAATTGAGCTTTATATTGTGGATGATCACCCCAGTAATGGGTGGTATGTAATAATCAATAATAGTGGTATCTGTTTTATTGCTGTGCCTTGGGGATCTGGCCAAAATGTATTTTTGCTGCCATTGATATGTTGTGTGTTTTTTGTTATGGGAATCCTCTATACT